>NW_010518428.1:0-12990 GCF_000687285.1 Phaethon lepturus
ATATATAAATATATACTTTCTGAATATGGAGGTCTTTCATTCTCTCTCGATTCTTTTAAGTAAGTCCAGCATGCACTGTTGCAGATATCTGAACCATAAAACAACCTATCAAATTCATTCAGTAACATAATATAGGTGCTATGCCAAGACCTAAAGATAGACCCAAATTGATCGTATATGATTACAAGCGATGCTCTGACATAAATTTTTCAAATGTCGCAACAAGAAAGACAAGCTGGAAATAGAAGGATAATTAGGCTCTTTCTTTAGCAAAAGTACATTTCTGCACTGATGGAGTAATTGCAGCCCTACTGTGTGATATGTAGAAACTTTCTCAGAAGGCAGAAAAACGCCCCAGAAATTGTAGCCATTCAAGAGTATCTATTTCTGTTGAATATTTAGGAATGTAAGCAAATACAAGCTTTAGGTAATGCAAGCATGCACAAATTAATATCATCTCTAATATTTGAAAGTATTGCTCAGACTGAATTGAATTTTCCCATCAGGGCTTTTTTACAAGGAGTTGTACAATGGCTTATGGTTTGGGCACAAAACTGCGGTTTCTTCTCTGTCGCTCAATTCTTCCATTTGTACTCTACAATTCTGGTGTGCTAGGACTCACTAGGAGGTTTCTCCCAAAGAGCTGCATGGGAACAAAATCAAACCCAAAGTCTCTGAAATTTATGAGTATAAATCCTTCAGATTCAGCTAGAGTGAAGTACCTATAAGCTTTTGTGGATCTGGACACTAGTGGTTGGCTTCATCTCACATAACTTTATCTAGATAAACATTTTAGAAATAAAAGTTACTCATTCAGAGCTTGCTCAGAAGCTAGAGAATATTTTTCTCAAGCAGCTTGGGGATGGAGAGACAAGGGTTCCCACAGGAACAACTGTCTCTCTTCACTGAGTACTAAGAGTTTTGAGATTTCTAACTTTCTTTTTTTAGATTGCGGTTACAATTGGGATGTAAGTAAAAAATTAAATGCAAATAAAAGCACAAAGGGTTTGTCTTAGAATTCCACTGTTCAATATTTAACAAAGTGTTTCAGTCTCATAAGGGAAAGAAAAGAGATCTTCAAAGGGACAATAAGTAACACATTTAAAATCTGGTGCTTGTAGATGTCACAGCTAAAACTGAGGAATCCAGTTGTGACTTTAAATTGTGCGTCTAGAGTTAATTACCTCAGCCTGATTCTTAAGACATCTGCTTTAATACAAGAAAGCCAATGGAGTTATAGAGATTTTAATTTTGTCAGATCGAAATTAAGACTCCAGGTATTTATTGAATGATTCAAAAATATTCATGTTGAAAACAACCTGGAAGATAAAATAACAGTCTTGAAACAAGGCCCTGAAAATAAGCAAATGTGGCCTGTGTGCACTTATTAGTATAATTTTATGCTCCATTTCCAACATGGATATTACAATAATATTTCACACAAATTATAGGTCACTTTTCACATAGATGTTGCCCTAAAGGTGCATGAAATTACATTAGTAGGGGAAATTCACATCATACTTGGCAATGACAACTGAACAGAAAAATAACATTTTAGTAACCTCACAGCTTTGAATGTTATAGTGGGTTTCACAATATAAAACGCATGTTCTACCAAGACACACCAGCTGTAATTAAAGTGGTTTTCACTGTTCTTAGCAATATGAAACCTTCTATGAATGTTAATGCAGGCACCTGCCTTAACCCACACCAAAACACTATTTCTTATGCTACTCCCCATGACCTTGTAGGTTTTTCTCATGAGTGTAAAAAACTTGAAGATGATTGCAGTTCATTCCTTTTCTTGAGGTTCGATTGTGTTAGCTGTCTAAAAAAGAAAACCATGAAGTCCAGGCCAGGCCAAATTCCCAGACTGCTGGCCCATGGACAGTCATCACTCCTTCTGATGCCCAGATCTATCTGGCCTAAATCCCTGTGTTTCTTATCAACTAGCTCCAGGATTCCAGATGGACTTAATGAGTGAGGAACATTAGTCCCAAAGACTGCGATAGAATTAAGACTGGATGTCTTCTGGCTTGATTTCTTTCCATTTTTGACCGAGAGTCCATATTTCTGGGCAGCCGGTCTATACTGCACTTTTTATATGCCTTTTGGCACGAAAATTTTCCTTCATGGTTCCTTGATGCTTGGCAAGTGCCATAAAAAACAGCTAGCGCTAAATTGTTTCCCTGTGGTACATTTGTCCTTATATTTGTCTCTCTTTTCCACCTTATCTCCAAAGGTCTGTGTAATTAAGGTCTGTATAATTAAGAGGCCAGGTGAAATTCCTGGCTTTACAGCTCAATTGTCGTTAGAATTTTTCTTACCTTCTATATGAGTCAGTTTATCTATATAATAAAAATCTAAATCTTTAAGAGACATAATACCTTGCATTCTCCAGAGGGCAATTTGAGCATAATTCAACTGTGACAATAGAAAAAGAGCAATTATGTTCCCCTACATGGTCTCAATGAAATGAGAGACACGTAGTTTTGTTCCAAAAGTAGTTGTCTGATCCGAACAGACTTCCTGGTGAATACATCACATCCACAACACCTTGCACCCCTAATTCTGTGTTTCAGAAAACAATTGACATGCAAACCGTAAGCAAGACTGGCTAAGAGGTTTAACGTCGACAGAGAACATTTGCATGAATGTAGTAGATCATTATGTAAATACTGTCAGACAGAATGTGGATTTTCAGATGGCACGAGCCTCCACTTCTATCCCAGTGTTGCTAACAGTACAAATTTAGAGAACAAATACCTAATGAAATGTTTTTACCCATTTTAAGAACATGGAAGACACGATTCATATGCAACTTTACAGTCTTAACTAGACTGAAATCAATTTTTAATAAGCTGTGTAGGTCGGCTCTGAACTGCAATTACATGACTCACCATTGTGAAACACGCTGTGGGTGGAAGGAGCTCTCCTTAGAAAGCTGACAGTCTTTCCACTGGTCTTAGATTGTTGCTGTTGTTTCCTACAAAGGAATTATATGTAAACATTTTCTTCAGGTCTCTTTAAGAAGCAATTTCTGTTTACCTTTATTCCTTGAGATGTGGAAAATAATAGTTTTCTACTGAATGCTAAGTAGGTGACTGGCAGAACAACATGAATGAAGGAATTCATGCATCAGTGTTTGAAACCTCATTAACATCTTCCCTTCTCCAAAAAACAAGTGTACCTTTTCACAGCAAACTGTACAACAGTCAGATGCATCACAATAAAAAATGTTACATGCATTTTCTGTTACTGGGTTTGGAGAAACCCTTGGATTACGGGAATAAATGTCTTTTTTCTTTCTCATTAATTTTATGAAAGGAGTCCCAGTCTGTTTCACATTTGGCTTTATGCTCCGTGCTTTCCAAAACAATGCCCGGTTCTTTTGCATTATAATAAAGAAAACTGCAGATTTCTTTTTTCTTTTTTTTTTTCCCCAATCAAAGAACTCCTTGAAGACTGGGTTAACCACTTCCCATCAGAGACAATGCCCATGCTCATAGCAAAGACAAGCGTAAAGCAAGCCTTGCACTACATACCCACTATGTAGTTCGCTTTCATTTCGATTTATAAGAGAATTGAAGACAGCTTGGCAAACCACCTTCTCCTTCATCTGTACCATAGCAGAATCGCCTTTATCCTGTTTCTTTGACAGATGTTTGCAGATGTTTTGTTTGTCACAGATCAACCAGCGACTTATTGGCAGATAGCATAGCCTGGAAGCTTCTGTCAGACTGTTTCTTCTCATGTCATGAAGATGCAAAAAAGCCTCTGGGCAGTATTGTGGTCCTGGTAGATGAATGCCCATGCAGCACAGGAGTGGAGCACCTGCTTATGGCTGGATCCACAGGACAGGCTGGAAGCCCTTTCCTTTGCGTAGATGCATATTTTGTCTCACAGCAGAAGTTGTTGTTGCTCCATGATAGGCCATAAAACTAGGACTTTGGATCCCAAGACTGCCAAGATTGAGTTGTTCGTGTTCTACTGATGGATAAATACAAGCATCCTTCATTCTGACTTCTGACGCATTTAATAGAATTGAAGTCCATTACTTGTTCTCTCTAATCGTGGTGACCAGATCCATAATGTATTCTCCTCCTCTTCTCCTCTTCTCAGCAAGACTTTTTTTTAATATAGGCAACTGAAAATTTTCATAAGTATCCCTCAGTTTTTTCTTCTTAGACTGATAACCTGCTTTTTTTTTTTTTTTCCTTCACCTTTTTATTGGTATATATTCTAACATTTGTGTGGATCGCATTCTGGGACACATGTAGAAAAACACTGATACAGATTTCAAATCGAGAAAGCATGGCAGCATGTCAAAGAAGAATCATATGCTTGAATTATCTAAAATCAAGGGCTGGTTTATGTAAACTAGAGAAAAATTTGAAAAGGAGGTTTAGAAGGCAGTATGATAGAAATTAACTGATTTTTCTTTTCTGTTCAATTGTTGCTAGTAGTTCAGTGGGTGTGTGAGTATTTGCTTAAAATCTCTTTGCTAAAATGAAGCCACAGACTCACTTCAACTGTTCTTTTAAAGCTAGCGGAAGAATTTGTGTTGGACAGTGTTCAACCACAAGCAGTTCTCACGCGTGGTATTTTCTGTTCTGCACCAAACTTCTGGCTCACGTTGGCACTAGTGATTTTGTAGTCTGAACCACATCGCAATAGCCACTGTAGAAATATCGTGTTTGACAAATGATGGACTTGGACTTCACAGTGATGCTATTTTGGGCCTGACCAGAGCAATGGGTATTGGAAATCTGTCAGCTGTGATTTGTTTCAGGAGACTTCCTGCCCAGTATTCTAAAACCTACATTGTGACTTATCACAGAATTTCTCAGACATTTATATCTCCCCAGACAGGCAACTTGCTCCCCCAGGTAAGGACATCTCTTGCGTGTTCCAGTCTGCACTCCCAATGGGTATGTAGATGTGCGGGTGCTACCAATAGGCGCAGCCCCCCTAATTCACCCTGGGAGGTCCGAGTCTTACTTCTTCTTTAGAATGGATGAAATTACACATGCTAATTCACTCAGTCTCAGAGATAAGCAACAGATGCCCCATGGACAAGACTTTAACTGGGGCAGTTGAGTGACAACTATGTTCTCGATGGCTGTAGCAAAAGGCCTTTGCCCATCAGCACCGGGGAAGAGCCGCAATGATCACTCACCTGCCAGTCCCACATGCACAGACTGAGGTTCTGCTCACTGTTCACTTCTAGACTAATGTGTGAAGCAAACATTCACGATGATTTTTCTATAATTGGGGTATCTCCTATGCATTCGTAAGATCACCTGCAAGTTCCCATATAGTTAGATGCCCCTAAGACACAAACTGGCAAAAGCCATGTCCTTACGCTATGAAGCAGCATTCAGTTTCATGCTGAACAGAAGGAAAACCCCAGCTAGAACTTGACTGTTTGTTAATTAGTGGTGTATTTAGACAATAATATATTAGACAATTAATGCATATATCAACTTTATGGTTTTTTATAGCATGTAGCACAAAGACCTATCTTGGCCTATAGAAGTCTCAGCATTTCAAATGTTTCATAAAAATGCTAAAATTCTTGTCTTTGCCAGAAAGCAAAGAACCACTTAAATAAATTCTGTTCATTTAATTTTGGTTTATTTTCTTTTTGGAAAGACTAGCTAGCATATTGCAAAGACAAGAAACACTTGTTTATGTAATATTCTTTTTCCTTGAGGAACACCACATTGAAACACACATAACAATGCGTGTCAAAAAGCTCCTAAAATCTCACTGGATAAACTTGGAAGACATGCACAAAGCAAATTAAGATTTTTAAGCTTTTCTCATCTAATTATGCTTTAAATGGATCCTTCTCTATTGTGATTAATAAAAGACCTAGATAAAAGAAAATTATGTAGCAGAATCTACAGGGGAGACGTAGGCAGAATCATAGAAGAGTTTGGGTGGGAAGGGACCTTTCAAGGCCATCTAGTCCCTGCAGTGAGCAGGGACATCTTCAACTGGATCAGGTTGCTCAGAGCCCCGTCCAGCCTGACCTGGGATGTTTCCAGGGATGGGGCATCTACCACCTCTCTGGGCAACCTGGGCCAGGGTTTCACCACCCTCACTGTGAAAAATTTCTTCCTTAGATCTAGTCTGAATTCACCCTCTTTTAGTTTAAAGTCATTATCTCTTGTCCTATCGCACAGGCCCTGCTAAAATGTTTGTCCCCATCTTTCTTATAAGCCCCCCTTTAAGTGCTGAAAGAGGAGGGCAATTTTAAATGTACAGTATGGTCAGTAAAAACAGCTTGCCACCCTTTGAAAAGTCCATGATTACCTCAGTTCAATGCTTTTCTTATATTGTTTCTTTTCATGCTCAATAAAAGCATTCTCCATCCCCCTGAGAAGCCAGAAGCACTTTATCGGTCTGTGAGATTTTTTTAGTAAATTTTATTTAATATTATTAAATCAAAATGATAAAAGAAGATACAAATATTTTGCAGTGCTGCTGCTGCAGGAATTTCTTTGGGATGTTAACTGTATCAGGGACAGAAAGAGAGATACTCTGTGACTTTTCTCATACTTTTGTAACTGAAGGAAAAAATATATGTCCAGTTAAGAATATTCCTAATATTTTTGTTGATTATTTCTGTGCTAATAAACAAAAGGGGAACAGAGCACAGCTTCAAGGCAATGTAGCATTGACTGGCTTACATCTGTATTCCTCTGTAAGCTCTAAAATGCTTTGTTTGGGAGATAGCTAGTTCGAGAGGTGCAAAACAGAAACAGAGAATGAGTTAATGGCTGAACAGTTCATAAAATCAGAGATCCAGCTATGAGATCTCTCCCAGGCTCTCTTTTATTTACTGTTATATTCATTAACAACTAAGCAAACATTCATCTGTTTGAAGACTATTAACTTATTTCTCCCATTACATTTGTTTTCTTGGATGTATACATGTAGTCATGTGTATAAATTTGTTTGTTTTTACAACTGCAATAATTTTCTGGATCAGATCTTATAGATCTTGTTCATCTCTTTACAACCACAAAGACTGACAAAGCAGTGTCATAGACACATGTTCTGCTTGTATGTAGGATCAAAAAAGGTAAATCAGCACCTAATGTAAACTACATCAATTTAACCTAAACTTTTCTAGTATACATGAAAAAGAATTGCTAATGCACATGGACATTTACAGTGTTGGTGTTTGTTTTTTACAGGTACTGCAGTCTCAAAACTGCTTAAAACCAATACAACTGTTTTATTACTAGGTGTGTCTTAAATACGGATCAGGGATCTTAAATGGATGGATGGATTACACTGATTATGGTGGTAATTACTGCTATAGCAGGAGATAACTTTATTACTTATGCATGAGAAAGGGGCCACTGGTTTATTGTCATCTACCATTCATTTACATTATCCAGGTCAGAACGGCTCAGGCCAAAATTTTCAGAGAGGTATTTAAATGGAGCACCTTGCTCCTTGTTTTGACCAAGCCTTCCTTCATGATTTATCTACTCTGTCCAGTCCTTTCAACTTCACAGAAATGAGAGCACTCTCAGTCACAGTTTTATTCCATTTAGATTTTATAATTATAAATACCGCTTGTATTAGTCCCTTAGGCACAAAAACCCTACAGTAATGATGTTCTCAGCGGGTGGTATTGTGTGACCTGTAGCTGCCTCAGATTCAGCATCATTAAAAATCCTCCCCTCTTTTTTTATTTTGATGTTTAATGCAGTTAAGACTTTTCCCTAGCAGTCTCAACAAAATGCAAAACTAATGCCATTTTCTATTTCTATTTGGCATATATATGTATATACCTATATATATATATATAAGTGAAATTGAATTTTGTTTATCTGTTCTCCCTCCACCCTCGCTGTTTCTTCTCTTTCCTTCCTACATCCATATTTATTGCATTAAATTTATCAGTCAGCCTTGAATTTTAGCGTGTTACTGAAGGAAGAATCTGCTTTATCAGTAGACGAATGCAGCAATGCTTCTGAAGAGTGTTTTTTCCTATTAAGAAAAAGCATTTCCCTGGTAAATGCCTCCTTTGGGAGCATTTCCAACAAAGGTGTTTCCTGAGGCCTGATTCTCAGCTGCTGAGCACACCTGGCCAACACTGGTGTTGACATTTACTGGGACATTTTATAGCTTCAGCAGGGAGGGATTTGTATGTGTCTATTTAAGAAGATATTATTTAACATATTCATTCTTCGGAAAAGTCTCAGTAGAATGGTATCAATCCTTTTAGACTTTATATTAAGGTAACTGGCCAGTCAATCAAGACTCATGAGATAAATTTATAAAACACATAAACATGAAGGAGCTACTTGTCTGACAGAAAGTGCGTGCAAGCAAGTATAAGCATAGGCAAGAGGAAACACCCTTCAGTCTCTTTTAAGCCTTCATTAATATCGTTACCGTACTCTGTCTTTACATTATGAAGGAACATAAATTAGAATTAAGGATGAAGTAACATCTGATTTGCCAGTATGAAGATCAGCATTGACTTAACTTTTGAAGCTTTCCCACAGAACGTGGGAGACGTCCCAGAGTTAGATATCCCAGTGCATCAGTGGACATTAATGAAGTTCTACTGATTTTTATACACCCAGAACCTGGACCTAAAGGTGTGATTTTTCCAAGTTCCTTTGCCTTTAGCCTTAATCCATTCATGTTTAATAATTTTGAGACTGTCCTGGCTATGATAGACTGGAAATATATTTTCTTGAATGCACAAAAATTGTTGCTGGAAAATGAAAACGTTGACTAACAATTCATTCATAAAGAAGAATCAGAAAACGTAAAGATACATTATGAAGTCTGGGGAGAGTATCCTCTAAGAGAGCAAAAAAACAGACATACTTAAAGGGTTAAAAAATTGAATAAAATCAGAATGTTCCTCTTACTACCTCAACAAGATACGAACTACAAGTTCTTCAGGCTTTCCCTCCTATCTTTTTCAGAACAGGTTATCTTGTTTACTTGTTAGATTTCAGTCCTTTTGAGATAAATATTGTTGTTCTTTTGGTGAGTTTTGCCTTGCACTCGGTTTTACAATGCCTCTGTCAAGATTTATCTTGACGAAGTCTTGTCTTTTTCTCTCTTTTTTCACTCTTTTTTTTCCACTCTTTCTCAGTTTCATATAAGCCTATACTTTTTATCTATAAACACTTTTATTTAAGGGAAATATTCCTGCCACATAGCACTTTTTTTCAAACAGTGGCTGTGGAGCGTTGGCCTCATAACTTTATATGGTTATTTTTATTTTGACATAGAGCATTATCTCTTAAATAGTTCTGATTTAGGCTTTTTTGTGCATCCCTAGGCAACCATATGCAAAAAACCACTTGTGTTTAACACTACATCCATTTCTTCTCCTTTCCTGGATTCTAATACCATACTCTTCCATTTTAATCTGACTCAGGATATTTTATTATCATATTTCGTTGTCTCTAGGCCAGAATTTCATCTAAGCTATTTCATCACATTCTTTTATATGCCAATGAAGTGTGCCAACACATAGCGCTGGAAAATGCTGGTTATCTTAATGTTAGAAGAAAGAGGTTATATCCGTGCTGTCACTTTAGCTCAACTTGAGTTCATGCCCGTACTCACACGCCCTGGTCATCTGCAGTGCCTAACTGTTGACTCAGTTCCTGACTACCGGGAACAAGCCAAATAACTCTTCAGGTAGAGAGGCTTAGGCACTCAGGAGCAGAGGGTAATTCACACTGTGCCCCTGAATTTCATATAGGTCTTGTATAAAACTTCCAAGTTTAAGAAACCGCTGCACAGTTAAAGTGAGTGGAAAAAGCAATTTTTTAATTAAAAAAAAACACCCAAAAATCTTCTCACAGCCTCAACATATCTGATTTTGAAAATGTTAGTATATTTTTCTCACTTATTCTTATGTCAGTTGATTTACCTTTTTGCTCCTTTATCTTCTCTTCCTTCAATTTTTTTCTCATGTAAAAATAAGAATAAAAACCATTTTTTAAAAATCTTTTTGATTCATAAGAAAAGAAAAATACAAAAAAATAATTTTACTTCAAAAGGAAGATTGGTAAAAAATATTTTCATTCACTTTATACAAGAATGCTTATGGAACTATCAGCTGATTCAACATCTCTTATAATATAAATATGTGAAAAGTACTTAAATAAAACCAGCGATTTCTGAGTACACAAAAATATGCTCCTTGATGTTAGGTGGTTAAGAACTCTCATTCTTAAAGATGTTTCCACTTCTTTGAATGGTTCTTGTAGTGGGTTGACCTTGGCTGGATGCCAGATGTCCACCAAGGCACTCTAGCACTCTGCTCCTCAGCAGGACGGGTCGGGGATCAAATAGGATGGAAAAAAATCATGGGTCAAGACGAAAGTGGTTTAATAAAGTAAAAGCAAAGGCCACATGGGGAAGCAAAGGAAAACAAAAGATTTATTCTCTACTTCTCATCAGCAGATGATGCCCAGCCACTTCCCAGAAAGCAGGGCTGCGGTACACGTAGCAGTTGCTCCAGAAGACAAATTTAATAACGACTATGTGTCGTCGTCCCCCCTTTCTCTTAGCTTTTATTGCTGAGCAGTTGTCATATGCTATGGAATATGCCTTCGGCCGGTTTGGGTCAGCTGTCCTGGCTGTGCTCTCCCAAGATCTTGCCCACCCCCAGCCTGATGGTGAGGACAGAACGTGGAGGGACAGCCTCGACGCTGTGGGAGCACTGCTCAGCATTAGCCACCCACTGGTGTGTTATCAACACCCTTCGAGCTACCAGTACAAACCACAGCACTATGAGGGCAGCTATGGGGAAAATTAACTGCATCTCAGCCAGACCCAATACACTCTTATTCAGAAAATATGGTTTCATATAAAATTTCTGATCAATCTTTAGCCTCATGGTTTGTCACAGAGAAGGCCAGAAATAAAGTCCATGATTGTCCTTTTGACTCTGTATATTCAGGATAGGTGAATTAAAGCTTCTAGATGGAAACTATCTTCATGGAATTTGAACATCCAAATCTCAGCAGTTATTTTAATGCATTTTTAGAGAGATAGATATGTATACACACACACACTCATATTTATTCCTGTGACATCTTTTCCCTCAGATTTCTTTTTTCTGATGGAAGACCAAAATTATTATTATATTGCTCTGGTGCCAGTACTTCAGGTGTTTTCCATTCCTATGCATGACAGAACAAGAATGGAAAGAAGTGACATGACAGAAGTGGATTTGTTTTTAAATCTCATACTACATTCATGGCTGCAATTTAACTAACTTCTAAAAATCATCTGAGAAATTTGTGTCCAAACCAAGAAAAACAAGTTTTGTGTAATTCTTGACAACGTATTCTGACACAGCAGTAACAAGGAAGGAAGAATTCACTAATAACTAACATTTTTTCTCAATCTCTTCCTCCGAGGTTGTGAATATCAATCTCCACAGCATTGGTCGGTAGACCTTGAATGAATTCTCTTCTAGAGAAAAATTTGTGCTCTTCATGGTCATGAGGGAATGGAAATGAACAGATGCACTGTGGATGCAGGGATAATGGAGACCCTCTATTTTCCCTTTGAACAGTACAGAAATTCTTTGGAAAAATATTACATCCTGAAGTTCAGTCAGAGGAAATTATATTCCCATCAACTACAGATCCTTACATTTCTTCTTCCATTCTTTCATATTTTCTATTCACAGTGTATAGAGAACCATTACATTTCTGTTTTTCTCTGCGTATACGTGTCTCCGGTACGTGTGCCTTTCAACTTGTAGCTTTCCAGAGTGTCCTGGTTTCAGCCAGGGTAGAGTTAATTTTCTTCATAGAAGCTAGCATGAGGCTATGTTTTGGATTTGGGATGAGAAAATGTTGATAAGGTGCTGATATTTTGAGTTGTTGCTGAGCAGTCAAGGACAGTCCAGCTTCTCATGCTGGCCTGCAGCGAGCAGGCTGGGGGTGCACGGGAAGCTGGGAGGGGACACAGCCGGGACAGCTGACCCAGGCTGGCCAAAGAGATATTCCCTACCATATAACGTCATGCTCGGTATATAAAGCTGGGACAAAGAAGAAGGAAGGGGTGGAGGGACGTTCGGAGTTATGGCGTCTGTCTTCCCAAGAAACCATTACGCGTGACGCAGCCCGGCTGCCCTGGAGATGGCTGAACACCCGCCTGCCCATGGGGAGTGGTGAACAAATTCCTTGTTTTGCTTTGCTTGCGTGCGCGGCTTCTGCTTTACTTATTAAACTGTCTTTATCTCAAACCATGATTTTTCTCCCTTTTACTCTTCCAATTCTCCTTCACTTTTCCTCTCCCGATTCTCTCCCCCGTCCCACCGTGGGGGAGTGAGCGAGCGGCTGCCTGGGGCTGAGTTGCTGGCTGGGGCTAAACCACGACACATAGGAATTAAATAATGTCTGTAAGCTTTTTACATTTGTGTAGTTCAGCTACCCTAACTCTCTGCAGACTCTGGTTTCCCCACCACAGACACACAGTAATTGCATAATGTTAATGTTATTCTCCTATTTTTCAATTCTAATTCTCTGCTGCCGTACTTCAGAAATACCAATTTGTTTCTTAACATCTACAGAGTACGTAGAATAAGACCGTACTGTTAGTCAAACTGTCCAAAGTGATTTGTTGCTATTCAGGCATGTTTGGGGTTTTAATTAGTTTACTTCCTTACAGTGAGTACAAACTTCATTTTTTTAAAGTCTATAGTCTCCTTATTTGCCACATTCCTTCTGCTCATTGAATTATTTCTGGTTTTTAAAATTGAATCATTAATAGTGTCCCTGTAGGATCATGACAGCTTTGTTTGTTACAGTTGTCTTTTTTGGTGTATCAGAGCTGACCCAGAGTATGGCTGACAGTTAGAGTGTTCTGAATGAAAAATAAATGGAGATGACAACTACAACTGGATAGGTATTTTGTTTGAGAATATCACAGAATCATTAAGCTTGGGAAAGACCTTCAAGATCATCAAGTCCA
>NW_010518429.1:0-53037 GCF_000687285.1 Phaethon lepturus
GAGATGAGGGGGAATGGAAACAGGTCCCTGCGCGGGGTAGCAGGCAAAGGACCAAGGGGTGGGGGTCGACAGCCAGCTGCACATGAGCCAGCAGTGTGGCAGTGTGCCCAGGTGGCCAAGAAGGCCAACAGCGTCGTGGCCTGTATCAGAAATAGTGTGGCCGGCAGGAGTAGGGACGTGATTGTACCCCTGTACTTGGCACTGGTGAGGCCACACCTTGAATATTGTGTTCCGTTTTGGGCTCCTCACTACAAGAAGGACATTGAGTTGCTGGAGTGTGTCCAAAGAAGGGCAAGGAAGCTCATGAAGGGTCTGGAGAACAAGTCTGATGAGGAGTGGCTGAGGGAACTGGGGTTGTTTAGTCTGGAGAAGAGGAGGCTGAAGGGAGACCTCATCACTCTCTACAACTACCTGAAAGGGGGTTGTGGTGAGGTGGGTGTTGGTCTCTTCTCCCCAGTAACTAGCAACAGAACAAGAGGAAATGGCCTCAAGTTGCACCAGGATAGGTTTAGACTGAATATTAGGAAGAATTTCTTTACTGAGAGAGTGGTCAATCATTGGAACAGGCTGCCCAGGGAGGTGGTGGAGTCACCATCAGTGGAAGTATTCAAAAAACGTGTAGACGTGGCACTTCAGGACATGGTTTAATGGGCATGGTGGTGTTGGGTTGATGGTTGAACTTGATGATCTTAAAGGTCTTTCCCAACCTTAATGATGCTGTGCTGTGATACTGAACAGCATTTATCCTTTAGAAGAGATACATGTATTTACAATATGGAAAATCAGCTATAAAACACACCTATCTCTTGTTTTAATTTTCATTTTCTTCCAAAATTGTCCCTTATATTCACAGAAAAATAAGCTTTTTAAAGTTGTGAGGGAAAGAAGAGAAAAAAAAACCTAAGAAACCAAAATTTAAAAAATTATACTTCATCATACAAATGCATTCCATTGAAGAAAAAATCTTTAGATAATCTAAACACATTTTATGGGTTTAAATTCTCATATGCAAAAGCTATAGTGTGCAAAAGCTATAACATGCAAAATTCAAAATTTGCATACAGACTATGATGAAACCAAGTGTCACATTATCTGTAGTATTAGAATGACCATTTAAAAATCAGTCATGACTATTCTAGTCAGCATAGACTAGAAAAAAAATTAGTGGCAGTCCATTTTCTTGAGGGTCCTCAGGTAGACCCTTAGGTCCAGTTACTTTGTGCTTAAAAAGGGAAAGGGATTTTTTGCTCAACCAATGTGCCTACTCAGGTTTACAGTGCCCCAGAGGAGGCTTATGGGGAAAGGTAGCAGGCAGTCATTAGAAAGAGTAATGGAGCTAACACCACCTTTCCTGCACTCTGATAGGGAAGGTTCCTTTACCACATTCTTTCCCCTTCTCTTCCAAACAATACAGCTTTGTTTTGCCCTCCATTCAGGTCAGCCATTAAGCCACAGACTGTGGCACCAAATCTGTAAGGATCTGCAGGGCCCCAGAGGACAGTATTTTTCACAAAATGATGTTAGCATATTGGAGGTCGTTAAGTGCATCTAAAACCAAGATTCATGCAGGCTTTTTACTAAATCCTCCAGTCTTCCTGTTGTCATCTCTCTCCAGTTCTATTATGTTTCAGAAAGCCAAATCAAAGCAAAACTCCATAATGTGTTCTCAGATTCTTTCAAAATGCTGAAAATCTTTGTCATCTAGCAATTTGAAGAGTAGTTACATAAATTTTACTATACTAATGCTCTTAAGTAGACCACAGAGACCACTCCTTGGTGGAGAGGTTAAAGCTAACAAATTCAAGCACCAACTGCTAGTTTTCCACAAAACCCAGGTGTTCCCTCACTGGTATGAGACTTTCAGAGTCCCTTGATCTCACCTATAAACTTGCTACTGCTGCTGTGCAACAGTTTGCCATACATCTGCGAAAATACCAGCAGTATACGTGCTTTGGAAAGATTCCCAGTGGATCCATCACTCTAACTTAGTGGCATTCTGACCTCACAAAAGGACATGAAAAAGTAATGTGGAATGGCTGTACCTTAATTTTATAAGCTGAGGGTTTGTGTAATAATATAACAGCAGGTTGCTGGAGCTATTTGCTTAGTTACAGAAGGACAGGCAGTTAATTGTCACTGTTTCCTCCTCATCTTGCTCTATTTATTTCCATTGATTTCTCTCAGATACGCACTGAAAATTTACTTTAAGGTGATTAGATCCTCTAGTCTTTGCTCCACTAAAACTCGTATCAACTTTGACATGGTCATTTAACAGTCCCATACTGAAATTCAATGTAAGATAAATACATACATCCACTGAAATTCAATGTAAAGATAAATACATACATCCAAACATAAATATTTTAGATGCATTTTTTCCAGATTTAACAAAATAATTCTGCTCACAATTTGTTTTAGTGGGACTACATAAGGAATGATGTACCACTGGCAGTAGATGCGATGTTTTTAAGAGCTTCTACACCACACTTCATTAAGCTGTCATTATGTAGCATCTTATCTCTAGCAGGTTATTTAATGGGTGCAAACTGTTGTGTGTGATATCTGTTGTCTATCAAAGATAATCTGCAATACATATTTCCCTCAGGTTATAGCTGAGAAAGTTGTAGGTTATTATTTGTATTTTTAATCTCTCAAATTTAATGAAAAATACACAAAACAATATCCAAAAACTTACATAAATTTAATTTAATAAATAACTTCTAAAGTAAATAACTCATCTTGGTGTTAGAAAAAAACACGTCTACAGGGGGAAAAAAAAGAGCATTTTTGTATATCCTCAAAATGCTGTAAATGGTTGTTCTGCTTCAGAACTGCAATTGCAGTGAGAAATCTCTGAGGTGCTGCTAGATGCTAGTGCACTTCAGTGCATAGACTGACCACTGCAGCCCTTGAAATTTGTGTCATTCCTCTCTTATTACTAAAAAATCTCTTCACTCATTTGATAGTGAGTTTCTTGACCTTGCTCTAGAGGAGGCTAACTAATATATCACTTTTACAGAAATTCTTCTGGTATTTGAGATCTCAGATAATCCTACTCTTGAAAAGTAGCAGAGCTGCAGATTTGGGCACACAAGGGATTTTCTTGAGGCATGGAAACACCAGGACAGAGAAGACACCCGCCAGGAGCCGGCAGCTCTTGCAGGAGGTGCTGACAAGGCCTGGACATCGCTAGAGCAATGGTGGCCCACCCCCAAGCCTATAAAAAGCAGCCTGGGGAGCACTAGTGACCAGGAGCGCTGCTAATGGAGCAGGCAAACAGCGCGTGCCGCATCAACCAGGGCGTGGCATGGCAGTTTGCGCAACAGTTCACATGAAAGGGTGTGCAGGGAAGGCATAGTCACCCTACCAGCTCAAAAGGTGAGTTCAGTTGGTGGGCAGCACCTTCTCAGGAGGAACTTAGCTATGGTATCTACCCAGCAGAAAGCCACGTCTTCCAGAATGAAAGCAGCAGACAGAGCTCCCATGAAAACATGCAGCCATCCAGGTCTCAGGCTGCAGAGAGTGCCAGAGCCTTTCATTGGTAATGGGTGGCAGTAGTGAGAACAGCGTGACCAGGTGGATGATGTTCTCAGCCTGGTGGCAGAGCTACAAGAGGAAGTAGAAAGGGCAAGGAGCATCAGAGAATCTGAGAATGAGATAGACTGGTGGAACCGTGCTCTGCCCTTCTTGAGGCAGAAGCAGGAACAGCCACCAGAAAAAAAACAAGATCAAGGGGATCCTGTGTCTTCCCCCCATCAAGGTAAAGACTTAAAGGAAAGGAGTAAATAGAGACAAGTCCACATTCCGGGCGACCGGCGGACCCCGCCTTGCCCACCTGTCCTTCCCAAAGTGCCTCTGTACAACAGTTATCAGGTACTGGATGCGGAAGGCCAGTCCATGGATGATGTGGATGACAGTCCATCTACACCAGAGGCGTTGCCAAGGTCAGAAAGGCCTACCCCCTGTATCACGACCACCTCCACGAGGAAGAAAAGATGTGTTATAGTTGTAGCAGCTACCTTTGAGGGGAACAGAGGGTCAAGTATGCTGGACAGACCCTCCTCTTAAGGAAGTCTGCTGCATCCCTGGGGCCCAGGTGAAAGACATCACTAGGAAACTTCCTAGCCTGGTACGGCCCTTGAACTATTACCATTACTGCTTTTCTATATAGATGGCAAAGAAGCTGCAACATGTAGTCCAAGGGTGACCGAAAGAGACTTCAGGGCCTTGGGACAGTTGGTAAGGGAATCTGGAGCACAGGTTATTTTTTATTCTCTCCTTCCAGTTGCAGGCAATGACACTGAAAGAAACAGACAGGTCCAGTCTGTTAATACACAGTTCCATGGCTGTTGTCACCACCACAGTTTTGAGTTTTTCAATAATGGGATGGCCTACACAGCAACAGGCTTGCTGGCTTCAGATGGGATACACCTTTCTCAAAGCGGGAAGAGGGTCTTTGCTCACAAGGTAGTGAAGATCATTGACAGGGCTTTAAACTAGACTTGAAGGGGGATGGGGATAATATCAGGCTTGCCTGTGACAAGCTCTGGGATGACACACCAAGGTTAGAGGGGCAGGGTGCTAGCGAGGGCCTTCAGCCTGTTGCTCTGAGGCCTGCTGGCTATGCTGCAGCACGATTGAAGTCTTAAGGAGATGAGCCAGAGGCTCCTGAGGTAATAGGAGCCAACAGGGAAACACCAGTGAAAAACTTCAAAGGAATTAAGGGGTATTCCTCTAATAAGGTGATACAGCTGACAGCCCAGGTCAAGTGCCTCTACACCAATGCATGCAGCATGGGCAACAAGCAGGAGGAGCTGGAAGCCACCATGCTGCTAGAAAGCTACAACCTGGTTGCTGTTACTGAAACTTAGTGGGACGAATCTCACAGCTAGAGTGCAACTATCAACGGCTAGAAGGGACAGGAGAGGAAGGAAGGGCGCAGGTGTCGCCCTCTACATCAAGAAATGGATAGATTGTGAAGAGCTGTCTCTGAGGAATAGCCATAAGCAGGCTGAAAGCTTATGGGTAAGAATCAGAAACCAAGGCAACAAAGGGAACCTTGTGGCTGGTGTCTACTACAGGCCACCAGATCAAGGGGAGTTTATTGATGAGGCCTGCTCACTCCGGCTACAGGAGGCATCACGCTCACAGGCTCTTGTCCTGCTGGGGAACTTCAACCACACTGACATCTGCTGGAAAAGTAGCACGGTGAGCTGTAGGCAATCCAGGAGACTCCTGGAGCGCATGGAGGATAACTTCCTATGCCAGGTAATAGACAGCCCTACCAGAGGGGTTGCAATACTGGACCTGTTGGTCACTAATGTACGTGAGCTAACTGATGATGTCAAGCTTAGAGGCAGCCTGGGTTGCAGTGATCATGCACTAGTGGAGTTCACAGTCCTGAGGGATACGGGGCAGGCGAAGAGTAAAGTCATAGAACCCCCTAGGAAGCTGCCCTCAGGGACAAGGGAGCAGAACAGAGCTGGCAGATCTTTAAGGCCACTTTCCATAGAGTGCAAGAGCTCTTGATCCCCAGATGTAAGAAATCAGGAAAGGAAGGCAAGAAACCGGTATGGATGAGTCAAGACCCGGTGGTGACACTAAAGGGCAAGAAGCAAATGCACAGGCAGTGGAAGCAGGGACAGGTATCCTGGGAAGAGTACAGGGACACTGCCCAATTGTATAGGGATGGAGTCAGGAAGGCCAAGGCATGGCTGGAGATGAATTTAGCAAGTTTGAGTTGGGCTTCTACAGGTATGTCAGCCAGAAAAGGAAGGCCAAAGAAAGGGAACCCCCACGATGAGCAAGACTGGCAGACTGGTAACAACAGACGAGGAGAAGGCTGAGGTACTCAACAAGCTCTTTGCCTCAGTCTTCACTGGCAGTCTCTCTTCCCATGCCTCTCAAGTGGATGGATGGCTAGACAGGGACTGGAGGGGCAAAGTCCCTGCAACTGCAAGAGAAGGTCATGTTCAAGACCACCTGAGGAACCTGAACATACCCAAGTCTATGGGACCTGTTGAGATGCATCCCAGAGTCCTGACGGAATTGAATGATGTAGTTGCCAAGCCATTCTCCATGATATTTGAAAGGTCATGGCAGTCAGACGAAGTCCCTGGAGACTGAAAAAGGGAAACATTGCACGCATTTTTTGAAAGGGTAGCAAGGAGGACCCTGGGAACTACTGACCTGTTAGCCTCACCTCTGTGCCTGGGAAGATCATGGAACAGATCCTCCTAGAAGCTATGCTAAGGCACATGGAGGACAGGGAGGTGAGTCAAGCCATCTTCATCAATGACATAGACAGTGGGATCAAGTGCACTCTCAGCAAGTTTGCAGACAACACCAAGCTGAGTGGGCCGATTGACATGCCTGAGGGACGGGATGCCATCCAGAGGGACCTGGACAAGCTTGAGGAATGGGCCATGTGAACCTCGTGAGGTTCAACAAGGCCAAGTGCAGCATCCTGCACCTGGGTCGGGGCAACCCCTGGTATCAATACAGGCTGGGGGATGAGCAGCCCTGCTGAGAAGGACTTGGGGGTACTGGTGGATGCAAAGGTGAACATGAGCTGACAATGTGCACTCATAGCCCAGAAGGACAGCTGTATCCTGTGCGGCATCCAAAGCAGCGTGGCCAGCAGGTTGAGGGAGATGACTCTCCCCCTCTACGCTGCGCTGGTGAGACCCCACCTGGAGTCTTGCGTCCAGCTCTGGAGGCCTCAGCACAGGAAAGACATGGACCTGTTGGAGCAGGTCCAGAGGAGGACCACAAAAATGATCAGAGGGATGGAACACCTCTCCTGTGAGGACAGGCTGAGAGAGCTGGGGTTGTTCAGCCTGAAGAAGACAAAGCTCCGGGGACACCTTATTGCAGCCTTCCAGTACTTAAAGGGGGCTTATAAGAAAGATGGGGACAAACTTTTGAGCAGGGCCTGTTGCAACAGAACTAGGGGTAATGGTTTTAAACTTTTTTAAAAGAGGGTAGATTCAGACTAGATCTAAGGAAGAAATTTTTCCCAATAAGGGTGGTGAAACGCTGGCACAGGTTGCCCAGAGAGGTGGTAGATGCCTCAACCATGGAAACATTCAAGGTGAGGTTGTACAGGACTCTAATTGGACAGCAACCTGATCTAGTGGAAGATGTCCCTTCTCATTGCAGGGGGGGTTGGACTAGATGACCTTTGAAGGTCCCTTCCAACTCAAACTATTCTATGATTCTATGAAATGTAAATTAATGTGATTACATCATAACTGCTCTTTTCCTAACCCTCTTTAGAATTTCATATCGGAAAGTAGGCTGTGCTGTCTAACAGTGCTCTACAACTATCTAGCAATTTTGAAGAAACTGAAGAACAAAAAAGGAAGTTAAAATACACTTTTTTAAAAATCTGCTATGTGGGAAAGATATTTTATAAGATTGAGGACTTATACTTACTTTTTTATGGTCTGTTTCTAAGTGATGTGGGAAAAGTAAAAACAGAATTAATTGGTAGAATTAAAAGTTTATGTACTTTATAATCTGTACCACTGGTAACAAGGTAAAAACTGTTCATCTGAAGCTCAGAAGAAAGCCCACTTCAGTGGTCTGGTTTTATCTTGTGATGTTTATGTTACTGTACCCTGCATAGAGAAAACTTCTGACAGTCGCCTTTCTCCTGGAACTCCTGATATGAACAAATAGAATGTAATTATGATTGTTTCTTTCCTGATCTATAAATTTTTTTTGGAAAGAGATGTTTTCTTTTTCTGATGACAGAGAAAAAAGATCATTGCCTAGATAAAATAAAGGTGTTACCTGAGAAAGACAGTGTAGCTAA
Source organism: Phaethon lepturus (assembly GCF_000687285.1). NCBI lineage: Eukaryota > Metazoa > Chordata > Aves > Phaethontiformes > Phaethontidae > Phaethon > Phaethon lepturus. Next base: position 7,820 of record NW_010518429.1, read on the forward strand.
AGTCAGTCGAACTTACAGTTTGGCAGCTTTTTAAAAACTATGTATGTTGCAAGACTGAATGAGAAGATCAGAATTTGCTGACATTGCCATCTCAGCAACTACAAGAACACACAATTTTGTTCACTTTTGTCTCATTTTCCTGTGCCCATTACACTTTGTATTGGAACTGCTGCCTTGAGAGCAGTCAATCATAATTTTCCCAGGGCATTGTCATACACACAACAGTCAAGTACACTGATAACAATATTAAAGTTAATTTTGTTGTAGTCAATTTAAGAATGCTGCCACACTAGATTAGACCATTTATCCATTTAATCTGGCAGTATGCTTGTAGCAATGGGTAATGTCTGTTGTAAAAGAATGTTCTCGCGCTACAAAAAGCCACGTGTGAATTACTTCATTCGCATGAGAAACAATTCTGTCATTACCAGTACAATGACTACCCTCTGTCTAAAAGAATGAGATTTTAATATCTTTGGCACAAAATCTGTGGTTCTTCATCAGTAAAAACTAACTTATAATTAATGTTTGACCTAGGAACTAGCCAAAACAAATTTCATTGAAATTTTCATATGAAAATAAAAGCTCTGCTAACAGCAGAAACATCCTTAATTACTGATCTAGTTTCTGAGGTGGATGAACCAGCATCTACCATGCTATAACTCAGAAAAAGCAAGCATATGAAATTATACAGGTTAGATTTGAAAAGGTTTGCAAGAAAGAATTCCCTATGATGCATAGAATTTATTCTCCTGAGTAAAGAAACTACATATTTTACATGTTTGAGGGAAAACATATGTTGTTCTAGGTTAGGCATAAAATGGAAATCTGGTTGCCAGATTTCTGGTTGAAAATAGCCAGAACACTAGCCTCTAATCTGTGCAGTCACTGCTGCCACTCTAACTGAGGATAAGCAGTTAGCAAAAAAAGCTTTCTGCCATCAGATGCCCTTTTAATTTCCATCTCTATCCTTCCCATCATCTGCTTCTGGCATTCCTAACAGCTGGACAATGATGTGAAGAATAAGACACAACTATGGGTGAGAAGACTCTTTTCCACCTAGTGACTTCACCTGCAACATCAAAAGAGACAGAAGTCAGGGGGTTCAGAAAAACTGAAGTACTATGCTGTATGGCTTTTGATAAGGAACCCAGGGTTTGAACTTCCAACACAAAAATCCCATATTATATGGGAAACCACAATGGAAAGACAATCCAAGGATGATGCTCTAGGGGATGTCCTAGAGAAAATTAGAAATCCTATAGTAAAAGGTAAATTTCATAACCAAGCTTTTTCTTACAATTTTGCAGCCCTATACTAACTGGACAGGGAAATAAACAATATTGAAAGGAAAAATTGTTTTCCAAATTCTACCACTGCATTTATGTTTCTGAGTCACTGCTAAAAACATGTTTAATCTACACAATAAAAATGATACCATGAAAAAGATTAACAATTTTATCATCTATTTTCTGGATAAAATAAGCCTGAGGATGTATCCTAAGCTGTGCGTGAACACCTAATCACCATTAAATTACATTAGCTCTCTTTACACTAATGAGGATATCACATCTTAGTTAATCTATTTCACACAATGCCAAAAATATTCTTATAAAAATATTGTCCAAGTTCTAAAACCACTTTCTTTGTGGGTTTGCACACAAGCATTAAAGTGCCTGTAGCAGTGGACTTGATATAAAATCTGTGAAGAACATCTCAAATGCATTGTACTTCTGTAACAGTTCCTGTCAACTTTTTAAAATTACAAAGTTTGTGAAAGGATATGTATGGCTTTATCTGACAGATTCTTCATATTCTAATGATCTTAAAGATATAGTATGAGCTTCTCTCTGCATAGTTATCAATATATGCCAAGTTTCTCTTTGACTTTCCGCTATTCCTTTCTAGTTATCTTTCTCCTTATTAAAGTACTGCCTCTTGTTTCTTATGTGTTTAGGGAGTTAAGCTTTACTGTTGCCAATTATTTTCTAGTGAAGTGCAGTACTTGAAGCAATGCATATAACCACAACACTAATTTATTTTAAAGGATTTTACTAGTGCAACTGAACTTTTGAACTCAGATGCTGATTCTTTGGAAATTCTTTACTGAATGAATTTGGCTTTACAAAAAGCTACCGGCAGTGTTTGAATAGTAAAGAAGTCCTGTAATAGTCTGATCAGTAAGTTTTAAGATAAAAAATTGTATGAAAAACTATAAGTGTCAGACCCATAGTTTTACAAGCAGTGTGCTGTCTGCTATTTTCTTTCTTTTCTGTTCTACTCATACTTTTCAGTTGTTTTCATAATACTTTTCTGACAGGCAGCTTGCTTTTCATTTCTGTGCTTGTCCACTCAGAATGACACTTTTTGGTAAACTGGTGATTTTAACTCCATTATTATTCTGCATTAAACTGCTGCAGAATGCCAGTCAGACATTATAATTTTTTTCAGTCCAGCTGTGCTGAACTACAAGTAGATATGAAGTAATTGACCTTGTTGTTCACTGAATTGTACAATACTTTGCTACCTACTGTTTTGTGCCACTCACTTCACTTCATGTATCTTCACAAGTCATGACCTTTATGGTGGGTATTACTCTCCAACATAGACAAAACCCGCCTTTAGAAAAGTAAAATATTGACCATGATCAGCACAACATTTCAGCAACAGAGAGGCCAAGCAAACCTGCAGTACTAAGATTAGAGATTCTAGATGAGATTTTTCCAACAGGGGCAAAGAACAAAATAATTGCTTGTATGGAAATAAACACTTGAAAATCTCCAGTGGACAAGTTAATCTGTCGTATTCTCTCAGACATGATGTTTGCTTTTGTAGTTTGGAAAACTAGGTATATTGAATGTACTGCTCAGGACAATAAAAACAAAATTAAAAAAAGTGGCAGAAGCAGTCCAGTTGACTAAATTCTATAGAATTACCACATGATTTAATTTAGCTTCAGAGAGTTACTAACTCCTTTCAATAGTAGAGACTTAAAAATATAAATCCACAGTTTATTAAATAAAGCCAACCACTTACATGTGAATTTTATTTTAATTCTAACAGAAGGAACACATTCTAGGAGCTGTAATGGAAACACGTATCCACTCCTCTTTAATTTCCTGACTGCTGTAATATGACACAAGATATCAGCAAATAATCTTTCTGAAGATACATGTGCAATTTTTAAAACACATCTGAGACAAACTTTGTATTGGGTGTATCTATACAGCACAGCAGCTGTGAGAGAGAGAAGTGAGAAAAATGTGAACACAAAGGTGAGAGAAGAAGTAGGAGCTGGAGGAGGTACTCCAGGTGCAGGAGCAGAGATGTGGAGGAGACCACCTACAGCCTGTGGAGGAGACCACACCAGTGCAAGTGGATGACAGCAAATTGTGAGGTATGGCTGACACACCAGCGGATTGTGCTGCCATCCAGAGGGACCTTGACAAGCTGGAGAAATGGCTGACAGGAACTTCATGAAGTTTAACAAAGGGAAGTACAAAGTTCTGCACCTGAGGAACAACCCCATGCACCAGTACATACTGGGAGCTGACTGGCTGGAAAAGAGTTTGGCAGACGAGGACCTGATACTTGGAGACCAGGTTGAAAATGAGCCTGTAATGTGCCTTTGTATCAAAGAAGGCTAATGGTATCCCAGGCTGCATTAGGCAAAATATTACCAGCAGGTAAGGGAGGTTATCACTCCCCTTTATTCAGCACCAGTGAGGCCATACCTAGACTACTGTGTCCAGTTCTAAAATAAAATGGATAGAATAGAATAGAACAGAACAGAACAGACTATTTCAGTTGGAAGGGACCTACAACGACCATCTAGTCCAACTGGTTGACCACTTCAGTTCTGACCAAAGATTAAAGCATGTTATTAAGGGCATTGTCCAAATGTCTCTTAAACACTGACAGGCTTTGGGCATTGACCACCTCTCTCAGAAGCCTTTTCCAGTGTTTGACCAAGAAATGCTTCCTAAAGTCCACTGGTGCAGCTTTGAACCATTCCCATGTATCCTATCACTGGATACCAGGGAGAAGAGATCAGCACCTCCCTCTCTGCTTGCCCTCCTTAGGAAACTGTAGAGGGCAATGAGGTTGTACCTCAACCTCCTTTTCTCCAAACCAGACAAACCCAAAGTCCTTAGCCACTCCTCATAGGACATTCCTTCCAGCCCTTTCACCAGCTTTGTTGTCCTCCTGTGGATGCATTCAAGGACATTAACATCATTCTTAAATTGTGAGGCCCAGAACTGCACACAGTACTTAAGGTGAGGCTGCACCAACACTGAATACAGCAGGTTAATCATCTCTCTTGACCAGTTGTTTTTATACTGCATTTGATGCACCGCAGGATGCAGTTTGCCCTCTGGGCTGCCAGAGCACACTGCTGGCTCATGTTAAGCCTATTGTCAACCAGTACCCCCAGATCCTTTTCTGTAGGGCCAGTTCTTCACCCAGTGCACCATGAACCCACTCATCCCACAGCTGGACAACTTCCAAATGATCTCATTTTGAAACTTTTTTTTTTTAATTGGTTTTCTTCATTGTCTTTATAAAAGTAATGTTAAAGAAAAAACAGAATATTCTTAAAGTGGATAGGATTTATTTATTATAGGTATGCACTAGTTAATTCTATTACTTTGGAGATTCCTGATAAAGTCGTTTTAGTCCTTCATGGTCCATGATGTGTTGAAAGACCTATCATATATAGTATGCTAGGCACATCCATCACTCTTCATTTAAAGAAACTTGAGGAAAAGTCAAATTGCATATGTAGCTGGGTTTTTTTTATTATTTAAAAAGGAAAATCACCTCAACAAGGATAAAATGTCTTTCCACTCTATGGTGGTTTAGCCCCAGCCAGCAATTAAGCACCATGTAGCTGCTCGCTCACTCCCCACTCCCCAAGTGCAATGGGGGAGAGAATCGTGAAAAACTCGTGGATTGAGATAAAAACAGTTTAATAGGACAGCAAGAGAGGAGGAAACAACAATGATAACAGTAACAATAATATTGACAAAGGAATGTACAAGAACAAGTGATGCTCAATGCAGAAATTGCTCGCCACCCGGTGATCGACAGTCCATCCCTGAGCAGCGATTCCCACTCCCAGCCAACTCCAGTTTATGTACTGGGCATGACATTATGTGGTAGGGAATATCTCTTTGGCCAGTCTGGGCCAGCTGTCTTGGCTGTGCCCCCTCCCAGCTTCTTGTGCACCTTCTCACTGGCAGAGCATGGGAATCTGAAAAGTCCTTGACTTAGTATAAACACTACAACTACTCAGCCACAACTAAAAACTCCAGTGTGTTATCATCAACATCATTCTCATACCAACTCCAAAGCTCAGCACTATACCAGCTATTGGGAAGAAAAAAACAACTCCATCCCAGCCGAAACCAGGACACACTCTTTAAAGTGCCTTTGTAAAATGCATATCATGAAATTGCATACATGCTGGTTAAAACAATATGTTTTAAAACTGTGTTCCTTTGAATTTAGAAATGTTTTTCCTATATTTCTTCTGACCAAAACTAAGAATGTGCTTCAGGAGGCTCACTAGACTTCTGTCTCATGGAAAATCACTACAAAAGTCATCAAGCACAATTTCAGCAAAACCTGTGTACAATGAGATCATATTTCAAAAGGCTACATATGGATAATGAAGCAACAGTCAGTTGATAAAAAGTGTGAAATACAACAAACTACTTTTAGTTATTATGGAGATACAGAGGTAACAAGAGTGTAACATAGTCAATATTTAGTTACCATATGAAAATAGATGTGATTCTAAATAGAACTTGATTGCTATTTTCAAATGATTTGGGGTTTTTAGCATAAAACAGCAGTATAGGAATGGATGAACAGATAGAATAAGCAGTGGTCAAACTACTTTTTTATGGACTACTTTTTTTTTTTTTAAATCAAAAAGTGTGTCACCCTGTCTAGTCTAGGTGACTGTGCATCAAAGTTTTAGGTTTTGGGTTTTTTTTTTTAATCTGCTCGTTGTGAGCCAAATGTTGCAGAAATGTCTTCTGGGCTCCAACCAGAACAAAACAAAAAAAAAAAAAAAAGAAAAAGGAAAAGGAAGATCCTCCAACTCTTTGGTGTTATGCTTTGTTAGAAGAAAAATGAAAGAGGATTCTTAAGGTCACTCTACAAAAAAACCAAAACAAAATAAAAAAAGAAAAAAAATCCCAGGAGAGGTAAGTAAAACAGAAAAGGACTAGCAAAGAATACCGTGTTGGATTTTCTACTCATTACAAGTTTTGTAAGAGAATCTAAAGTTTGAGAAGGATAGCCTGAAGCATATTTGCACTGGAAGGAGACACAGGGACTGTGTTCTAATGTTGTAGGTTATTCTTTCTCCACAGACTATCAAATCTCAATACTCACAAGGCAAAATTCAATGCACAGAGTATTCCGCTTTACATGGGACTACGAATGAAAAGGAGATAATTAAACTGTTCCTATTCAAAATCTCTCTCGCAGATGTTCTCATGGAAAGGCACAATCCATTTCTCAGTTCGTACTTAGATAACATTTCTATGCAGAAATATTCCATAATGTCTAGGCTCTGCAATACTTTTTGAAAATGGAAGCACATGGTTCAATTTATTTCTGAAGCTCTAGTCTATAATCCTTTGTATGTAAATATAAGGCTTAGTAGGAGTTAGTAGTTTTATTAGCATAAGAAATCCTTAGCTGCTTATTGTTCTTATACTTTTTGAATACTAGATAAAACTTTTTTCTTTTTTTTATTTTTAATCAGTCAATTGAAAAATACGTTTTCTGGGCAAGCACCAGTTCTATGAGACAATTTTACTAATTCACCTGGATTTGTTCCTCCCTCAATATAAAATGTAGTGGCTTCATTTTACTTCTCCATTTGAGGGACCTGAAGGCTCTTAAACCCACACTACCAATTAGACCTTCAGAGCAAACTGCAGAGATACAGCTAGTTACTACTCTTACAAACAGAATGTAGCTCCAAAACTGTTTGGGATATGACATACTTTATGTCAGCAGCAAACCAATTCACATTTCTGTTACTAAATCTGTATTTTTTAAATAACAAGGGCACACTGGCACCTGTATTTAAGTATTTAAGAGGCCAAAGATAAATTCTGTCTCAAGAGACAAAGATGTCACAATAAACAGTTTCCTTCCTATTTTTAAAATTTTGTCAGAACAAATGATTTATATCCAACAAAGTAGTGGGATAATTGCCACTAGTTTTTGAAAATCTGTACGTGGAATATCTAGGAGTCATTAGAGCTGTTTAGTGAAAGAATATGTTTGACTAAATATGTACTATTCTAAATGAAAGCATATATAAATATAATGGGGCCCTATATTTCTTATGTTAAGAAATGTCTTCAACTAAAAGAAGACTACTTATGAATGGTTCCTTATTCTTATTATTAGCACAAGTTCAAAAGATCATCACCCACCAGACTGCCAAGCATTAATAAGGAATTTTATTTCATAACTTAGAACAAAAAAAAAACCATAAACTAAGAAACTAAGCCTTCCTTAATGTTTTATTGAAGTGACCCAATATAAACTTAATCTTAACTTTACTTTGACTTGTTAGCACATGCTAACATTCATTTTCAAGAAATGAAGGAATGTGATCTCAAAAACCAAAGCAGAAAGCCTAGAAAAGGCAGATGATGATGGTTCTAACCACCAAATCCTTATACTGTTATCTTTTTTTCTTAATTTAATGGAAGTAGTATTGCTTACCTCAAAGAATTTGTCATGTTCTTTGCTTAATAAATGTTAATAAAATGCTTAGAGACTCAGAAAAGTTCTATTTAAATGCCAAATATTATGATAAATAGCATTCTTCATTTTATGCAGATCATTATATTCAAAAACTCATTTCTCTATAGTACGCTGGCATATCCAATTTCTAGACTAATAGTATTCTATATGGAATTCATAAGTGTTCCACAGAATAAAACACCACATTATTCTTTTTCTTTCAAAATATATCACACATTTTTACAATAATTTTGACAGGACTCAGAGGGTTAGAAACATAACATACTTGACCATCTCCCTTTTATCATTTACCACATGGCAGATTTATCTACTCTGAATAAACAAATCTGACATTCCCAAAGAATGCAGACATGAAAATAAATGAGCCTGAAGTAAGCTGCTGCATAGAATAATAATGTGGTTTCAGAATGATCCTAATCTTTAAAACCAAGGTATTAATTAAATAAAAAGTAATGGCATCTCAACAAAAGCTGCACTCATTTAAAATGACAGCACTAAAACTGCCTGGTAATAATAGTCACAAGATGTCCATCATGTTTATGTATGTGAAGTATATGGCTTCACAGAAGCATCAAGTGCTTCTTAATATCATCTGAATAGTATTTTGTTTGCAAGGTTTTAAAAAATTAGCCTTATGCTTTAAATGTGTCAATGGGAAAGATATCAAAAATCACTGTTCAGTTTCCCAGGTTATCTGATTTACTTGTATCTCAAAGCTTCAGTAACATTTTAGCTGTGGTTTCTGAATGTTGTTCTAGTGACAGAAAAACCTGTGGAAAGGTTAATAAATTTTACAATGAAGTAGTTTGGAGAAATGTTTTGTTTCAGCCTCAGCTGCCCTTCTTGAAAACTTCACTCTGCAAAATCCCTGGAGATAATCCTGTCTCTGGGTAGGATTCAGTAAGATCTGTTTTCAGTATGCTTTCCAGTTAGTTTCCTAGGAATTATTTCCTTGTAGAAAATATGTTTTCTTTGTGTCAATGTAGATGTCTATGTACTTCATTGTTTATTATGCATACATAGACTATTCAGACAGGAAGCCTTTGGGCAGCAGCGTGAGCACCTCATTCCAGTAAGGAACTAAAAAGGGAGGTTCATTCAGACCCCTTTTAATTCCTTTGCACCCAAATCATGGAAGCTGAGTTCAGAAATATGTGTGTGCATGTGCCAGGGTGTACAGAGAGGAGGGAGCAGGAGACCCAGAAATGTAGGCACATCAGATTTACAGCAAAAGTAATCCTTTTTGTTCTTTAAATATTTATTAACCTTCCAGCAGTTTCTAAGCCTGAGTATTTACAGTCCACATGAACTAAAGATTAAAAACCAAAGTCTGCATGAGATAGGAAAGACACTGTAATGACAACTGTATTAACAGGTGATTATGCTCATTCTTGGAACATATCATGGTACTTGCCAATAATCTTTCCTGAAGACACTGAAGTAATGGAATGAGACAAACAGACACACAAAACTATGGGCAAATAAAGCAGGTTCCTACATATGGGAATATATAACTGTGATTGCATTGGAGTTAGACAACAGTACTGGGGATAATAAAAGGCCAGCAAGAAGTACTTTATAGGATAATCATGATTTCCAAACAAAACCTATATAATTTTTTTCCTGAAAACCCTTCTTGATCATATTAATTCCTGAGTTCTAAGGAGGAGTTAATAGTAATAAAAAGTATCTTCCAACGCAGTATCCTTCTGCAAAAGTTGTTTCACCTCCCTGAGAAAAGCTTGGATTCCACTAGTTTAATAAGGAATAAGGGAACACTTTTTTGGCACTTTAAAACATTCTTCAACAGCTTTGCAATTGGACAATGAAGATCGTGGCTGTTTCCTAAAAGGAAAAGACATATAAGGCAGAGTAAAATAACTGCTGAATTATTCCTGTAAAGCAGTTAATTCTGGCTGCTCAGAGAGAAGGAGGAATACAGAGCACTGAAACAGAAGTTGAAGTACTACTGCAAAAAATACTTCCTCTGTAAATCACCTTGCTACTTACAGATGCACTGAAACATTTCTCCTGTTCATCTCTACACTTTTGGAGCATGAAAAATTGGGACGGAATTTTTTGAACAAATTTGAAGCAGAGGTATTGTTTTCCCAGCACAAATACATCATCCTTCATTAGTAAATATTGTCTACTGTTCTCAGCTTCCTGCATTATCCAATGCACTAACCAGCACAACTTCTGTTGAGTCAGCCTGGATGCTACCTCTATTGCATTTGCCTGCAGAATACTGTCGTAGTTCAACCCCAGCCAGCAACTAAGCACCACGCAGCCGCTCGCTCACTCCCGCATGGTGGGACGGGGGAGAGAATCAGAAGACTAAAAGTGAAAAAACTGATGCGTTGAGGTAAAGATAGTTCAATAGACAAAGCAAAAGCTGTGCATGCAAGCAGAGCAAAACAAGAAATTCATTCAGCACTTCCCATGGGCAGGCAGGTATTCAGCCATCTCCAGGGAAGCAGGGCTCCGTCACGCATAATGGTTACTTAAGAAGACTGACGCCATTACTGCAAACGTCCCTCTGCCACGTTCCTTCTTCTTCATCCCAGCTTTATGATGTCATACGGTTATGGAATATCCCTTTGGCCAGCCTGGGTCAGCTGTCCTGGCTGTGTCATCTCCCACCTTCCTGTGCACCCCCAGCCTTCTCACTGGCAGGCCAGCATGAAAAGCTGTACAGTCCTTGACTGCTTAGCAAGAACTGAAAATATCAGTACATTATCACAGAATTACACAGAATCAACATTATTTTCATCCCAAATCCAAAACACAGCCTCATACCAGCTTCTGTGAAGAAAATTAACTCGATCCCAGCTGAAACTGGGACAAATACCTAGGAGGGCAAGTTTTTGGAAGTCATCTTTCATCAGTATAAATTATATACATTTTTCTGTGGAAAATATGAGCTTCTGGGTACTCAAGCCTCTCTCATGTCATAACCCTACAGTCCCATAATACAGTGCTGACACTGTTAATACAAAGATTGCAAGCTTCATACAAAGGAGGAAACAATGATAACAATAATAATAATACTGACAAGGGAATATACAAGAACAAGTGATGCCCAATACAGCAATTACTCACCACCCAGTGATCAATAGCCCATCCCCAAGCAGCAATTCCCACCCCCAGCTAACTCCAGTTTATGTACTGGGCATGACATTATATGGTAGGGAATATCTCTTTGGCCAGTCTGGGCCAGCTGTCCTGGCTGTGCCTCCTCCCAGCTTCTTGTGCACCTCCTCATCCCAGCTTCTTGTGCGCCTCCTCACTGGCAGAGCATGGGAATCTGAAAAGTCCTTGACTTAGTATAAGCACTACAACTACTCAGCCACAGCTAGACACACAGCTAGACAGTGTGTTATCAACATCATTGTCATACCAACTATACCAGCTATTGGGAAGAAAAAACCAACTCCATGCCAGCCGAAACCAGGACAGTATCCACCCCTTATTTCATACCATTTATGTCATGCCCAGGTCCTACACTTTTCAATACCTTCCAATTATTCATCATTACTCTTCCTGTCTTTTAATATACACACACAGATACCATTCTCTCAGTCCATGGGCCATCCCTGTAAAATGTCTGTGGAGTTCATTTGGTCTATGACTTTGGGCTTCATCCATCATAACAGTCTCTCAGGGCAGGGGAGATGGTGTGTGGTGTTGGATTGTTATCTGGCATGGTCCACATCCATTGTCTGCAGGTCGAAGATGTCGGTCTCGAGTAAGTTGCTGGGCGCAAGCTGCTGAAGCAAGTTTTGGTTCCATCACTGCTGCATGTTGCTCAGTTTCATTAAAGCTCATTCCTCATTAATCTGTGTGATTCTTACTGCAATAGCATTGATTGATATGGTATATAGCAACCATAGTAGTGATGACATACTGTATTGTGTAGCAATTAACACAATACAATTCAAGTCATTGACTATTTTCACCCAAAATCAAATCTCCTTGAGGTACACGTTGGAATTCCCCATCCTTCCGCATTAGCCACCAAGTGCACCGAGGTCCGTGGGCAAAGGCAATCTCATGAGTGGGTTTGCATTTGCCTGAGGCAGCAGTAACCCAGACTGTCTTCCCCAGCATATTTTTTACATGCATCACAGGGACCTTATTCCCTTCTACAGTACGTAAAAGTTTTGAGTGAGCAGGGCTGGCTCTATTGGCAGATCCCCTAGTGTTGACTAATGAGGTGGCTTTTGCTGAATGTTTATCCCAATGTTTGAACGTCCCACCACCCATTGCTTCATACGAAGTTTGCAAGGCCTCAGGACTGAGGTTTGACAGGCTTGTTCTGTCTAAACTTTTGTTGAACTGTCTGATCTAGCAGTAAATGTCATTTTTTTTTTATAATTGGCCAGGTGGCTGTAGTTAATCTGGTTTATTTTGTCATTTTTATATGGTGGTACCACAATGGTTTTATTATTGACATAATGAATCTGTATTGAGAAATATAGGCCTGGTATCACAGCTGAGACCTTGGGAAGTGGGAACACAGGACGTGGTGCAGAGGTGCACAGGCACAGGGTGATAAGAGATGAGACACAAGCTGGCTTTGGAGGCAGCATGGCTGTGAACAACTCACCCATGGTCAGTAAATGACATGCAAACCTTAAGCTGGACAAAACTGATTTGAGGAATAACAAAAAGAACACTGAAATAGTTGCTGACATACATAGAAGGCACTATACATGGTAAGTTCAGATGTAAAGTGGAGCTGCAGGCCAATGAAATAAGGAATAAAAATACCAAAGCATGCTAGAAAACATAAAAATGACATCAAGTGGATCCTAGAGTGAGAAAGAAGAAAACATCAACATGAACTAAATGAAGACCTCCAAGTACTGACAACTTATCATAACAACCCCATCACAAACACTGAAACAAGACTATTGACCTTAGTGCTCAGAAGAACAGGGAATACATGAATTACTAGGAAAAGGGATAGAAATTGAATGTGTGTTTAACACTTTTAACTATATTCTGTTTTGCTGACTAGACAGCAAAAAACTTTCTGATAGCTACCTCTAGGTACAACTGCCATGACACAGGATATTCAAGAGACCTACATCCTTCTGTAAAGACTGCTGGAAATAGGAGGCATCACCGAAAGGCATTTAACACTGATGTTAAAGCAACTGAATCCTGTCCTGAGTGCCCTGCAGTGTAAGCTGAATAGTTTTCTTGCAACTACTGCTCATATTTGGGCATCTAAATAAAGGTACCTTATTCTTGAACAGAATTTCACTAAGGAAAAGAAGATTTGCTTCAAATAAGCTTTTGGTTTTTTATCTAAGTTGGAACGTCTGTTATTTGTAGATTCACTAATTTCTCTGCTCATTCCCACCCAAAGCTATGCTCTTACACAGCATATGAAGAAACATGAAAGTGTACGTTAAGAAGAACCTTAATGAAATAGCTTCATTTTCAAATGCATTTCTACAGGTTACATTTTAAGAAGTCTGGCATAGGGGCTAAAGTAATAGTCCAAACAACCAAACCAAGGACATTTTCAACAGAAACATTAAAATAAATCCCCAAAACAAACTCCAAAGAAACAGCAATTTATTGGATTAAAACATCCCTCTATATGAAAATCTTCTACTGAACAAATCTTCACTATAAAATCATCCACTGGAGAAAAACCTGTGCTATAGAAATCAGGATAGGGATGAGTAATAATTATATTGAATGTGTAAGCACATTTTGGAAAAGACTTTCATGTCTTTTAAAGCTTCTACAGTCAGTTGAGCAGTTTCAAATATGTAAAATATGATTTATGATCACTATGTGTTCTCATCCTGAAGCAGCATTTTCCTGGCTCAAACAGAAGGAGGATCAGAACTGTTCTAGTAGTGAGGGATTCAATGATTAATTTGCCCTATGCAACAATGTCTTCATCCATCTATTTATTTACTTATAAAAGATTAATAGAACTATTGCAATAGATACAGCAATATTTTAGAATCTACATTAGAGGGCATAATAAATATAATTGTCATACTTTTGTTGGTATGACAGAAATTAGTACATTTCCAGAAATGTATTTTGAAATATTCCTTCTCCCAAAAGACTACTTGAAACAGGATAGGAGCTTTCAAAAAAAAAAAAATGTTTCAGCTTTATCTTACGAATTCTGAGACTTTCTGAAGGCTAATTCAAGTACAAAGGTTAAAAAAAAGGGGGGACAGAAAATGCATATTATATTGTATACCTGAAAAAGGAGAAACAAAGAACATGCTTCAAGCAAAACACATAGCCAGAATATGGAGGTTATACCCCATCTGATTCTGTATGTTAGTCTGATACAGAATCATAATTTTGTGTGTGTATGTATTTTGCTTTCACTTCGAGGAGAATATGATGACACACAATAGAATGTGCTGAATTTGTGTTTGTGGTCTGGTTCTTAACTCCAGAGGCACTGACTGTTGATGACAGACTTATCTAGAGAACTACCAGTATATAGCATGCGCTTTTCTTAGGATTTTGCTTTATATGCATGTATGAAAGATGTAAGTTCTCAACATACTTTAAAGAGCTCAAATGTCTATTTATATTGGATATGATTGCAAAAGTATCACAGGAAAGAAATTTAATATAAAGAGGAAGAACATGAGTGTCTTAACAGATTTGCATGTATGGGCTGGAGGGAGTAAGCACATACACATGTGCCCTTACTGCCCTTACACCCCCCCCCCCCCAAAAAAAAAAAATCTTAAGAGGGTAATGCTCTTTCTGGTCCTGATTACTGAATAGAAACTGGACTTTGGATGCCTCCCTCCCGCCTTCCAAATAGTAATGCATCCTTGCTCTCTGGAGAGCATCTCTCCACTCCACGTGGGAAGAAGCTATGCGGTTACATTGGACCAGAAAATAAATATGAATATCACCTTAAAGCTCATTACACTATCATTAAATTACCCAGAAATACACTATCCATAAAATATAATTTTTCTGCCAGACCAGGAAGCAGCATGGACTCCAGATCAAATATTAGCAACTTGACAAAATATTTTAAAAAAATTCTACTGAAGAAAAATACATGACATGCCAGATCATATCATGTTATTGTTTTACATTAAATATCACCAATCCATCCACAGATATAAGGCAAAGTCAGACACTTTTACCCTCACTTGTTTGAATGCATATCAGTAACATAACCGTGACAACAGCAACATCATATCACTCAATGGGTTAAAAATGGTGAAATGTTTTAACTGCACCTTTTCAAGAAACATTAAGCTATTGAGAGGTGTATATTTAATTCAGTTGTCTTGCTCTGTGATGAAATTTTTAAAAACTAACTCTGATCAAATTCTTCTTTTCCTGTGTCACTGGTAGAAAGGATCAAAACAGAGTATTTTAAAAGGTCTTAGAGTAGGATTCTATACTGGAGAAATAATTAAGGCATATAGGAGCATCAAATCGATCCAGTTCATCAAAAGTATTTCAGGTGGGGAAAAAAAATTGCAAAAAAACAAACAGTAAAGGCCCAGAAAATATAACACAAATTAGTGACAGTCCTGCCATTCTTCATTATGACAAATAAAACAGCAGACACCGATCCTGTTGGATTAAAAACCTAGAAATCCACAGCTTACTTCAAACCCCTAACTGCAGTAAGCCAGCGTAGTTGTCCTAGGCTCATAATCATAATTAAGTTATAATCAATATGCTTTACATTACTGAAGAGTTACACCCAATTCCTTAACATTCTAGTTTCTAATGGAAGTTACTATTTTATTCTAAGTATTTATGTCATGTATGGTTTCTTCACTAATGAAAAGATAAAGAAACAAGAGGCCTGTTCTCTCTCCAAAATCATAAGAATACTGACTAGAACAGCCAGATTACATTAGCTGCAACGATAACAAACCTCAAGCAATAAGATAAGATGTGACTTAAAGTATCTTTAGCTGATTGTCAAGCTTCTAATTATCTCCAGTAATCTGAAGACAAAAAAAAAAAACCCACAACTGGATTTTCTGCCTACAAGATTGTTTGCTACACTTCGACATTGATGTTACCCTTTAATCAAGACAATGTTGACATCATTGCACTCAAAAAATGTTTCAGATAAAATATAATTTGGATACATCTATTTGTCTCATTTACATGTTTTTCCAATTAAAGGTCAATATTTCTATGTCCTCAAAATATTTTGTTCCAGATGTACAAGAATCTGTATCTCAAAATACAATTTTGGAAATCTGCAGTTTTATCAGTTCCTTTTCATATTTTTCTAGTGAATTTTCTCTCCAGATGAATTAATCTCCCATTCTATTTTAGAAGTTTCTTCTGGAAACTTAAGACAAAAAAATACACCTTTTATTAGGTAAACATTTTGTTTCAGTGGATAGAATATTGATTTTGAAATTAAAACCTCAAGATATTAGAAATAATCTTTTTTCAGGTAAATTTTAATTTTATTAATAATTATTTTACTGTAGCTTAGTTCTGGTTTAAATTGGTTATTTGTGATAATTGACAATCTGGAAATAATTAATCTAATTACAATTCCAGTAGTTTCTTCCCTGTGTTGGTTCGTTTAGACATCGTCAGATATCATGCATCAGATTTTGCATTTTAGTGTCTTATCTTGGTCCTAAACATGAGTGGTCTTTTTATTACTGATCATGTCAAAAAAATGAAAATATCAATTTTATGGAAAATGTCAAGATTTCAAGATTTGCAATATCTTCTATAGAATACACAATGAATTACAATTCATGTGTCATATTTACATTGTTGCTGGCATAAAAATATAGTGTAAAAATAAATGAAAAGATGTTATAAACTTTTTTCATTCAACATTTTTATTTCATTTTTATCAGTGACCTCACCAAAATCAATTTTATTTCTGGCCAAGAATATGACTGTGGCAAAACATGTCAGAATAGCTTTTCTGATCTGCTCAAACACAATAACAGTGTGTCACTGAAAGCAAACTAACAGGCACTAGATAGATTGTCTGTATTTAAAATGACTGATTTTCAATTTCACTTCCATTTCAGTATAAGGCTTTCTGGCAAAATAAAGAAAATAGGCTCGCAGTGTGAAAGCAGGCAGAAGCAGAGGTGGAATTATACACTGGTTGGCAGAAAGGAGACCCGGATCTCTCAGGCCCCAGCACAGCCAAAGTCCTCCCGCCTCCAGACACAAGCTACCACCACTTTGGCCATAAATGTCTCAGTGCAGAAAGCTGGTGGGTGGTGGCTAAAAAGATATTATTATTTCTTGATACCGATAATATTGATTTGTATGGTGATGAGAAAATGGTATATTACCTTATTTCTAAGCTTATAAACTTTTTACTTATGCATATTTGGCAGCCACATTCAGCAACTTACTTATAAAAGAGGCATTAATAAAATTATGCACTTCAGAAGTGGTTTTGTTTCATCAGTGAATAAAATGACATCAACTACTTTAAAAAAATTATACAAAATGGCAAATCAAAATGACTTAGGGGGTTATTTGAGTAAAAGTGTACTTTATTATGAATATTTCATAATGTGATACATAAATCATTGTAGAAAAGCCTGCACTGCAATTTAACTCAGGGGATGTTGGAAAGGTTAAAGCCTAGATAAGTAATGAATGAGGGAAGGAAAAAATGAAAACTTTTTCTTGGTAAGGTAAGGTATTGTATCATGACATATTTTTCATAGAATAGATTTATTAATATCTTCAAGCAAAATTTTGCAAAGGATCTTATTCATTAAAGGGGAAAAATGGACTCCATGCTGTCATCATCCGCTGTTTCTACAGTTATAATAGATTTAAGCATATAATATAATAGCATATAATAGATTTTTCTTAGTCCAAGGTTTCCCTAAGTGTCTACAAGTGAAAAGTAACTCTTGATTTATTTCCTCTCTTTCTCCCACTATTCCTTGCCATTGCCTCCCTGCCCCCTGCCAAAAAAAAAAAAAAAAAAAAAGAACATGATTTCAATAGAGTTTTAAAAAGAAATACACAATCATTCTGAACCTCAGGTTCATATCATTGCAAGAAGGTTGTGGGTTTTTTAAATAAAGTAGAGCTCATAACGGAAAGGAGCATTTGTCCAAGATGGTGTCACGTTAAAGTTGAGGGAAGTGGTAAAATCTTGATAATTTTGAAAAGTGCATAATGATACAATATACGTTTTGCTGTAAAAAAAACCTGTGGTTAATGTTTGCAAAAATATTCTCAAATAGCATCTATGTGCTATTTTTAATTATTTTTCACATCACATTTTTTGAACTAAGGAGCATTTAAAAATGATTCAATATCAGCAATTATACCACCAAAGCTTAACAAGTTTATTTAAGTATGATTATACATTCCATTACATCGTTGGTCATTAGATCAACAGAAAAACACAGAAACATATGTAAATTCCATTTCATTTATGGAGCTTTGAGAAAAAAGCATTGTCTTAGCTTATAATTATTTTATAAACATCCACATAGAAGAACATTCTAAAGCATATTTAATTGTCACTTCTACTCTTATACATATGGAACTGTAACAGTCACCAATTCAATATGTGGCCAAATATTAATATTGCCAAAACACTATCAATATGCTATTCGGACAGGTATAAAGAGTAGGAATGAAAAAAAAACCCAAAACCAAGAAGTTACTAATTTAATCAAGAGACCTCAATAACATGTCTGACCACCATAATCAAAACAGGGTTTGTAATGGCAAACACTGGAAAGATTCTCCGAGTAGGTTTTCTAGGGAATTCAGTGTGCATGAATAAATACGGAGCATCGCAGGGCAGCAGCACTTTGCGAAACTCTCGTTCACGTTGGAGACGGAGGGTGGCTGGATAAGCGGAGTGCTGTAAGGGGCCTGACAGCTGACAAAGACAGACAGCCCTCACTCTTTTATTGACTGCTGAGCAATACGGTGGAGAACAGAGAAACAGAGGTATAATATTTGAATTATTGACAGCAGAATAGCCAGTGTCTAGCTCTATATAAAACAACAAGGCAAAAAGAACTATCAAGCTTCTTCTCACAAGGCTGACATGTGGGATTTGATTGTCTTGAAGGCCTTTATTTTATTGGAACTTTTCAGTACTCAGCATGTCAAAGGAATGCACAACTTGGAAAGAAAAAAAAGGGTGGCTGAAAAAGAACCTTTAGCTTACTTTTGCAGGTCAGTTATTATATATTGTCATGCCTATTTTTAAGAGCAAACAAATAACATTCCCATAGGCTACAAAAATCAATGTAGATACAACACAATGCTTTCTGATACTCAGAATGAGATCCTCTTCACAACAGCCACAGTAGAGCCACTCATTTCCTATAGAAAAAAAAAATATAACTACTTACCTCTGATCCAACACAAGTGAAAATATTTGATTTACATTAGAGAACTCCCTTTAAAAAAAAAAAGGCTTAGCACCTCTTGTTTCATCTGAAATATTTTGAATTTATCCATCTTGGAAAGAAATCTGAGGCACAGTGTAACCAAAATTTGATCACAATAAAGATAAGATTGGGGATGGATTCTTAAATTAAAAATGAAAAATAAGTGTAAATATTGCATTTATTTTAAACGTAGGGAGGAAAATATGCTAGTGTTGAAAATTATGGAAAGAAAAATGCAATGTTCAGTAACCATCCAACTAGGAGATGCATTGATCTGTGCTGGACACCTCTGTATTGCAGAGTTCATCCCCATGTCTTTAAGATCAGAGAATTTTTACTTGCTGGGTCTATCTGAGAGTTTCCGATTAATCTCTTAGCCACACTCGTAGTTTCTCCTCACCAGATACATGACACAATCCAAGCAGCTGCAACCCATGAAATGTGTGGTTCAGCTGCAGACACACTCCAGGAACTTGCTCTGTTATTTTGTTTCCTGATACAACTTGCCTAAGTTGCCCTTACTTCACCCTGCCAGCTGTTTGTTGCTATCTCCAGGTTGGCCTTAGCCTTTCCCTTTGTTCCTCTTTCTCTGCCTTGCAACACAGATGTTGATTTTTAGCCTAGTTTTTGGCTCGGCTCTCAACCTAGCCATTAGGCTCAGCATTTTACCACATTTCTTTTCAAGAACTTCAGTTTGATACCTCCTCGGTTTCCCGGTTTCAGCCTGCCTTACCTTAAGCAGTACATGTTTTCTGTTATCAGCCAGCCCTAGCTCTTGGTCCTTGTCTCCCCTGCCTAGTGTAGATCCCTCTCTATCTTTATTCCGTGATATGGGCGGGAATAGAAGCACAGGACCTAGATCAGTTTGTTGTGGGCTTTTTTGTTGTTGATTGCTTGTTTGTTTGTTTTGTTATACTAATTCCACAAACGTACAGGAATCCAAAGCAGAGAAGAAACTAGATGATGTAATGCAAAGCATCCAGTTGTCACGATCTCTGGTTATTATGAAAACGCAGATGGAAATAGGGAAGAAAAAGTATTTCAGTGTATTATAGTGCAGAGATTCCGTAGAGGTACAGCAAGAAGATGAGCACTTAAGTGTCCTAGTGTGCTGTATGTGGAAGGACTGCCCTACTGAATAGAGCAAAGTTTATAGTTTCATTAATTTATGATGCTTTGCAAATCTGTGTGCAAAACACCGTGTCACTACATTGTACACATCACTGGTAGGAACGTTTCAGGGAGAAAATGCAGGAGCTGTGTGTCAGCGTGTGAATTGGTTTCAGAGTGCAAAATAGTACATAGCAAAATAGTAAAGTTTCAAAGTTTAATTTTGAGTTTCTCAGTAGAAACTGCATCAGTTTTCACTCTTGGTGAACAGTTTAGGGGAATGTTTAAATGGCTTTGTGCTGCTTAATTAAATTGTCAGGAAATGTCTGACAGACAGCAAAAGTAGTTCAATATATGATTCAGGAAAGAACACATATAAGCAAATCATTTGATTAATCTAAAATATTTAAAATATCTTTAGTACACAAGTGTGGTGCTACCTAAAAACCATGATGAGAGAAAACAGAGATCTGAGAGAAGAGCTCACCAAGTTCAAGGCTGATTCAAGTTCTTTTCTGTACAATTAAGCCACTCAATTGTCCTTATTTTATGTAAATATTATATTATATTTATATAATATTTTTCTGTATTGTCAATGCTGTGCATTTATGTAATGATCTTCCTAGGTAAAAAATAAAAACTGAATCACGACTGATGCAAATGCTTTCATATTGTAGAATATAAATTTAGCATAAAGCTCCAGTTCAAAGGAATTTTTCTATTCCTCAATCAGCTAACAGCTAACTTACTTATAAAAAATTAATAACTTTATACTTTCTTGCAGAAACCCCTTTCTTCATTACCGATAAACTATGATGAGTTGGCAAGAGAGTTTAGCAATTTTTTCCAAAAAGACTTTCTTGTGATTTTCAAATCTAGTCGATGTTTTATTAGCTGGTTTCAGGTGATTTGCATTCTGAGGATACAAGCCTCCACTCTCCCAGTAACCTCAGATCCATGGCATTCAAGCACTATGAGAGACATTCAGATTCAGATATTGTTGGAGATAAGGATTCAAATCTGTTTATTCAGAGAGTGCCCTAATGAATGTATTTCATAGTAATACCTTTTCGCAGTTGTTCTACCTGACATAAATCAGCTATTCTCCGCTGGCTCAACAGATATTAATTCTATATCCTGCTATGTAGGTCATTCGCTTCAGACTGTGAAGAGCTTTGTTCCTTCTCCTGCTTTGAATCGAATATAAGAGGATCGTATAGCTTTCCAGCTCTTGGTGGGTGCCCCATCCAACAGGCTAGTTTGCTCTCATCTGGGTCTAGAAATACTACCTTAGTAACATTTCTGTAGGAGGCATACATATGAAAGATACAATTCTTCCTCATTTTTTTTTCCAGTGAGTTCTAGAGAACGTCTTCTCATGCCTTGAAGAAAGAGATCCAAGTGCTGCTTTACTCAAATAGCAAATAAAGGCAGAAAATATTCCTTCATTTGTTTGAATTCTACGTTTCATGTTTATATTCCAGCAAACCATACTTGCTTTGTTATAAATGCATGTAAATGAATGCATGAAGAAGCCCTGAAAGGTTTAGTGATTCATTTATTAAGAATCCTTTCCAAAAACACCAGAGGAGCATTTTATGTCCATCTAATGGTCTAGATTATAAAAATGTGTTCATTAGAATTCATCGTAGGTAATCAGAAATATTAAAAAGTTATGACCTGTTATACAATGCAGGTTGAAGCCTTTGCAAATTCAGCCTTTTCCCACAAGATGTTTGTATTCATCAGTGCAGACATGATGAACAGCCAGGCTAGCATATACATTTGCTAATCCAGCTTGATAATGCTAGCATTGTTTAGGTTACTCAAGTCATTAGCTACACAAAACAGGAACTGCAAACTCATGGGGGGGTTGCCACTCCGATTAATTTTCTTAGTACTTAATCTCTGTGGTTTAAGAGATTCTATTTGTTTTCCTTTTCAGTGATTAGAAATACTCCATTTAACATTTCCATACTTTAAATTCAACATATTTCAAGAAATATGATGCATTCAATTGTTTATGCATTGTAACTCCCTTTTTATAATGCAAACTCTGTCATTAAGACCTTAGAACACTCTCACATCAGCAGCTCCTGACAGGAATGTAAACCTGTGAGTGTGCTGAAACTGCTCCATGTGAGTAGTAAAACTCCCACTCGTGAACAAATTGTAGTGCACACTTAAAACTTTCAAATGATTGGGAAAAAAAAAGAGGGAAGGAGGAAAGGAGGAAGACCTGTGACTTCTTAATAAGCACTGATGAAGAAATAGCAAGCAGTCATAAACCACAAAAACAGTAAAAATGTGAAAAGGTAAGAAATCAAAAAGTGGATGACAACAAATAAACAACTTCTTATTTTTCTAAAATAATTTTCTAAAAGATGATGTGTTAACACACAGAAGTGCTATGTAGCAATTTTAATGCGTTCTTTCAGAATATGAGGTTTCTGTAAAGTGATTCCTGACTAAGCTTGTTAGTAAGATGATTTTAAAACTAAGGAAAGTCTTGTGATGAAGCCATAGAGTGAAAGCATCAGAAAAGCATCAAGAGGATAAGAATTTCTTATCTAACCTTAGAATATTGTAGGAACTAGATATATTTTTTTAAATTCAGAATTGTCTAGAACTGAGCAGCTTCACATCTAAACCTAAATGGGACTCAGAACTAGGTTGAAAAATGCTTAAAAGAGTTTGAGGAAACCAATATGGTAGACACACTGCAAGTCTTGCTAATACCAAACCATAGGACTGTGTTCCTGAAAAGAAACAAATGCAGCCTCTTTCTAGCAAAACAGAGGTGATGGTGTTGCTGGCAATGTTTTCTAGTATTCTAAAAGTTTTTGAATATCTGAAATTAGGAGCCCTGGGTTTTGAGCGGTATGGAGGTTGAATCCAATTTACATATATTCTTCAAAATTTTGATACAGATTATGATATAATCCATCACATCTTACTAAGATTAATGCCAAATTCTTGGAGTCAGGGCATATACAGAACTATATCATGTCTGGAAATAAGCTTGTGTCAAGCTTGTACATGCTTTTTATTATCAGAAAGAACAATGATTACTCACAATTCTAGGAGACAGCACATGCATGGAAATGGAAAAAAAATTATTATGTTATCTCATTGATTTTTAGAGGATAAAATAAGATTGGTCACTGGGCACCTCACATGGACTAATAATGTAAAATTACTTAGGCCAAAAAGTCATTCTCCTTGTAAACCCATCCAGGAGCATAAGGCACAAAAGTCTACATTCCGTTGTTCTCTTTGCAATATCAAGTAAGTTAAAAGGAATAGAGTTTCTGAAGATGGGATCTCTCTATATTCTTCCTCCTTGAATTCTTCTCAGTATTTAGGCTTTTATTCAGCTGTTTCATGTTTCCTTTTTTTTGTTTGTTTGCATCTATTGTCTGGAGAGATGCTTGATCCTCACCTCCGGAGATCCCAGAAAATAGATGTTCACAGGGGGTAAGGAAATTCTGACCACTTGCTACATGATGTCATGTTCAACAGTAACCCCAGTTATTCATGAGGTAGGACTGTGTCACAGACAGACAAAAGGAAGGGTCAGGTTGCTTCAAGAGAGCAGTGTTTGACCCTTGCTCACCTGCAGCTGGCACTAAATCCTCCATCACCTCCTTTCTGAACCATTCATGTACAAAGATGCCATAAAGTAATAGCATAAAAACTATTTTCAGCATGTCTATTTTTTTCCCCCTGAAATGCATTGAGACACCAGGCTGTTAAAGGGGCGATGGATGACTGCCCTGGTCAGGAGCCAGGTGGCAAGCAGAGTCTATTACAAAGTCTCAGAAAATGGAACAGGTAAAGCTGAAACACAAATATAAAATAGCATGTGAACACAAAAATAACACAGTCACAGCAAAAAAAAAAAAAAAATTGTGTTCCTTAGTGTAGTAAGGCAGGGATTAAGGTTAGATAAGAACAAAGGGTTTGTGCCATTTCCTGAAATAATACATCCAGGGATAACAGGTCTTTTTGAAAATGCATAAAGTTCAACTAGCAATGGAAAAAATGGGAAGAAAACTGAGACTAGTAGACTTTTCATAATGCACAAGAGACCCACAGAGAGAGCACAGAGCTCATGGCCCTGTTGCCTACTTTTTCAATCACTCAGGTTAGAAGACTTAATTAGGAATCAAGTGCCAGGATCACCTTTGTGTTACTACAGATGAAAATCATTGCAGCAGAGGAACTTATAGGCTCTATATAATGTCCAACTTTGGTAACCGCACAAAAGGACAAGGTCTAACAGCCTGGATCACCATACCGCCTTGGGGCTGAATACGTGCTTTCTGCAGGTGCTTTCCTTTCACTCTTCCTTTCCTTTTTACTTCCTTCAGAAGCAGGAGGGAAGCCAGTCTTACAGCTCTGCTCTGCTCCACGAGTCCCCCTTCCCTGCGCAACCTGGTACTGCAGGACCTGAGACTGTACCAAGAAGATGGTACAAATTGATTGCACCACACAGAAGTCACCACTAGCATCCAAAAGCTCAAACACAGTAATAGCAATTACAGAGGTCATTCAGGAGTCTTTCTATAATTTTGTGATATGTTATATTCTTTTTTTAATATAAACATCATACTGAAAGAAAGAAAATAAGAGAAAAACATTAAAATAGTACATATAGTAAAATACAGACTGTTAAAATAACTTAAGTTTTTCACCATTGCTGAAGAAATTACTGTTCTGAAAAATTCCATTTTCTCAGAAGAGGTTATTTTCTCCTCTTCTCCCTGACTTAAATGTCTCAACAGATATTTCCATCCAGCATTTGAAGTTTATACAGAAGCAAACACAAATTAAGTTGATATTAAGTGTTTACTATGAAAAACTATTCTATGGGTATCAACTGGTTCAATTTAGCAGCTGAAAAACAGAACACACCGACCTTCAAACTGAAGACTTTTCTGAAAATTCAACCAAAATAATTCTGTCTATAAACAAAACTATTTGCAGAAAGGTACATTAGGTTTTCCAGCTGAGATGCATTAATATTTTAGTCAAGTCTTTCACGGCATTTAGTGTAGCATGTATAATGCAGCATTTGAAAAGTTGCCTGACTCTCTTAGGATCATAATTATTTCTGTAACTTCGAAACCTGGTAGGATACGGGTAACTGCAATAATTATAGGCCAATTTTCTTAATTAATGCAGTCTGCAAAATACTCACACAAGCAATAGCAAAAATTATTAGAATTGATTACTATGAAAATTAATTAATAAAAGAGAGACACTCAAATAACAATATAAGACTCTTCCTTGAACTCATTAATGGAATTTACAATAAAAGTAATGAAGTGATAGATATAGTAGCAGCTAGAGCAAAGGGATCAAATTCAAAATTTAGTAGTGTAACATTCTTTTATCGGCCTACAACAAGAATAATGCAATGGGGAAAAAAATGTTTTTCTGGAAATATGATTTCCTAATTAGTTTAAGCTACTACTGGTATCAGAGATATATATCAGGACAACAGGATTCTGTGGTTTTTGGTATATTTTTGACAAATAAAATGAAGTAATCAGAAATTTCTGTTATCCTTGCCAGTTTTCAGTCATGATGGATACAAAGTTTTAGAAAAAAATGATACAAAAAAAAATCTGAGAGACTTAAAAATTGAGAATAAGGATTATAATTTTTCACACTCCCTGCAACACAACTGAAATGACCTAAGCAGTTCAGATCATTAGGCTCAAACCCAAACTCCATGGAGAGAAAAAATCCCAAACCTTGCAATAATTCCAGAGGATTTTTGATCAGAATTAAAGCTAATATGTCATAATGTATTTAAGAACCACTGTGAACATGAGTATCACCATTTGCTATGGAGACTAATAATATCAGAAGTAGTTAATATCTAGTATATTAAAGACAAATGTCTATTTACAAAAGACATGAAAGGAAATTGAAAGTAATGATACAGGAAAATATCTAACAAAGCAACACATTTTGATTACTTGCTGACCTTCTTTTGGTATCATTTGCTAAGAAACATAGCAATTTATCTGAATCTGCATTGACAGATACTATATTGTATTAGAAAGAAAAAGTTTCCAGAAAAAAACAAAGTAGTCCAGAGTGCTTCAGTGTTTTGCCAAATGAGCAACAAAGCCACCAGGATAATGATTAATTTTCTGAATTTTTAAATATATTTAAATTTTTTTTATTACAAAGAAGCTACCTCTCTCCCTTACTTTAAGACTCCTACGGAATTGAGAGCAAGAGATTATGAAAATTTGTATAAACTATTACATTGGTAAACAAAAAGATAATAACTATTGATGCAATCCTAGAACAACCTAAATACATGGATACACATCTAGAGATCTGGTATTAGCTAGGACAGATTGGTTCCACTCTGTTGCATTTTGCACAGTTATGTTGGCAAGAAGTGAATTTAAAATGAGTTCAAAATGCAGCATGCCGTTATCCAGAACTAGTAACATACAAGCTTGTTATCTTACCCCGCCAAGCACAGTCTATCACTACTCTACCAGCAAAGCTTTGAGATGTTTAGAGATGGGAATTTTGTCTTGAATTGTAACTTAGGGTCTTGGACAATCAGCTTCTGACATGTGCAGACCTCTAGATGCCTGATCAGCTCTGGGAAAACTTCCAAGCTGCAGGGGAAGGCAGGACTTCTGACAAAGCTGTCCTCAGAGCAGCTCTGTTATGAATGCAATTCTGTCTTGGAAAGACATCAGCTCATCTTAGCTTTTATCCAGCCAAAAATACAGGTTAAAAAAAGTCCATGCACTTTCTTACTTGCCAGAACTTGGTCATTTAAGCTAAATGGATACGATACCTAGCACAAGCCTCCAAGACCCAATGGCCAACTTGGGAGTAGTCAGATGACCAATATAATAACATGCCACATATTGAAATCCAACGTATTGTCTGCTTATGCCCACACAGATCAACTACCGAACATCAAACTAATTTCGTCTGCCTGCTATAACCATATGTGCATAATTTCATGTATTTCAATGCTGCCTGGCAGCTTTTCCAGAGACCTTATGGTCAGATATCAAAAACAATGAGCATCTTTCCAGGCAACATAGGATTCAAAGAACTTTTAGATCCTGTAAGAAAGCTAGAAGAAAGAAGTTCCTATTACAAATCCTGCAGCATCACAAAACAAGTTGTCTTGTTCTTTTATTGTCATTTGTTTGTTTAAAAATTGTGAAAAAAACAGCTAAGGGCTGGTAAATGTAAGAAACCTCTGAAAAGACAGACTAATGGCAATATCAAAGAGTTAAAGATGCACAATAAATATAATATAACCCATAAATACACCATGAATAACCTTTTATTCATGAGTATGCAATGCATTAATGT
The DNA here is from genome assembly GCF_000687285.1 of Phaethon lepturus. Taxonomy (NCBI): domain Eukaryota; kingdom Metazoa; phylum Chordata; class Aves; order Phaethontiformes; family Phaethontidae; genus Phaethon; species Phaethon lepturus. Next base: position 35,503 of record NW_010518429.1, read on the forward strand.
AACTCTAAAAATACAACCCATAAATGCCATGTGATTTAGAGCCTTCCTCTCTCCTGCACAAAATGACATCCCTCAGTTTCCAGGCTTTAGCTGAGAAAAAGTTACCTAAGTATCTTGCACTTTTGCATTTCATAGAACTCATAGAACAAATCCTAGGTAAGATACAAGTTTAAAAAACATGGTGTACTTCTATATCCAGCCACAGTATCATGGAGGATTTGCTGTAGGTGACACTTAAGCTATGGCAGCTCCACCTAACTTTGAGTGATGACAACTCCAGTGTTAGTGGGATGTAACAAAGTAGCATCCCCTGAAGAGTTCTATTCCCACATTGCATCCACAGAACTGTTACAGAGGAATGGCTACAGCCACTCACTCCATTTTTATCTGAATTTCACTCACTATTTATAAGACACTTGTAAAAAAGAGCAAATTTACTCTGTATTCCCATTCATAGGCAAATGCAATTTCCTATTGCCAACCAAAGTGCAAATATGACATCTATTCAGCAAGCAAAATGTTCTTTCTAGCTTTCCAAAGATAGCTTATACATTGATCATTTATTGTTAAGAGAAAAAAGGCATACAGAGTAAAAGGGGAAGGAGGGTTTGGCTTTCCATTCAAATACAGTACTATTCTCCCTACATACATTTATCATTTACTTCTTATGTCTTTATACTTCAAAAAAAAAAAAAAAAAATCGCTAGAACATCCTTAACTGGTTGGCTCTCCTGGTGAAAAAATAAGCCCATTCCTATTTGCAACACACAGTCTGACTAGCTTTTTCTTCACTTGTACAGCATTGCTTTACCTTACTTGTTCTTGTTTTCCACCTGGAAATTTTTCCATGCAAATTTTGAGGGACTGATAAGTTCGCGTTGAATTTCCAGATGTGTAGGTTACCCATGTGGTACTTACTACATAGCTAATAGCATCAAACTTTTCCCCAGTGGCTGCCGTTCATCAAGAAACGTCTGATATACACACACTGCAGTTGTAGAACATCAAAGGTATGTCTGACATTTTCTGAAAATGCTGGATGTAATGGCCATAATCTGTGCTATGTAGTCATCACAGAAACAGAGTAGGTCTGATGCTTCAAGAAAGGATTGGACTCCTTCACACATGATAAACAGCATGTTATGGTCATCTAGGAGCTCCTCAATCAATATATGGCAACCCTACTCATACGTCAATAGATTTGGAAGGCCTGAGATTAGATATAGCTATATTCCTGTAATTCTCTATTCATAGTAATTCCTTGTTCTGTTATAACATACAGATTGCTTCAGCACAAATTGCGGGAACTGTATAATACATTTAAATTTGGCTAATAATATGGGAACTTGCACTACCCTTGCACTACCCTTCCATCATGATTTATAATTATATATTATTATACAAGATTGGTGGGATATTTTGTCAAAGGAAAAGGAATAGATTTACTTGTATTTCCCACTGTCATTTAATCTCACAGGCAGAGCATTCAGCAGAAAAGAAAAGTATTTGTCCTTTCAACTTAAGTATTCAGCAATTTATCTTGAGGAAAACACAGGAGCTGTCTCCCAGTTCTTTGTCAAAGTTTAAAATGGAAAGTTTCAAATTAAAAAAAGTTCTCCACAGTTAGTATTCATATGTTCGTAACAGTCAGATGATCTAATCAAGATCAAGGCCATGAGGCATTATTATGCAAACTAAAAATATGGAATCAAGGAAGAAAAGGGAAATCAGTCACAGATCCTATGGTATTATTTGCTCCCAGTACTTCCCTGTAGCCTGCCAGCTCCAAGCTGCTGGAAACATTGTGATGCCGCTGTGCTCACTAACTCCAGTGGACTATGCAAAAAGGGTAGTGAGCATATTTAAACAATTCCTTGGAAGTGTATAAATAAATAAAAAATCTTTTGCAGTAAGTTACTGTCTTTGAAATTTCCCAGGCTTGTCAAATCATCTTGACAGCACGTCATGCCCTGTTACACTGGCATATTAGGTAAGGCTGAATGCCAAAATAGGAATGGATGACAGACCAATTATCCTGGCCTGAGTGTCTTCTTACTTTCGGTATTTCTCCAGTGTTACAAAATTTTATATTAAATAAGAGCCAAAACTGCAGTGTTACTTGTGTGCAACCACAGAGGATCTTATAGTTAACACAGGTTAGAATTTATTTTCAAGAGTATCAACTCTGCATCTAATGCCAAAGCCTGACTATGCATTTCAAGTTTTGAATGTATATGAAGCATGGGCTGATTAAACTAATTTAGATCATGATTTTTTCTGTTAGTAGGAACCTCATAAAGTAATGACGAGATAAAGTTCACCCTAGTCATAGCACAGAAAACTCAGGATGTTTTTCGAAAAGGTTTGAATTTGGAAGGTTTCAACAGGGGTGAGGTGATAAGTGAAGCTCTACCAGTAAAGACTGACTTAATTCTAGCTGTCTATAGGATGTTCCTGTGACACTTTAAAAGAATTTCCTGCATCAATTACTTCCCCAGCTTGTTCTCGTCAGTCTGAAAAAATAGGTAGTTTTATTCATCAGCATTTTGCTCTAACATTCTCAGTCACATTTGACAAGGCAGGCCAGCTGCAGCATGGTCTCTTTTCCTACCTCCAGTGGATGGTTCAGGAATTGAATAATTAAGTGGAAGGTTGTTACTATCAAATACTTGCTCGCTATAGCTACCTACATTAGAACCCGTGCCAGTACTAGATAATTTGAAAATCAGATGTACGATGACACATCCCCATCACCATAGTGATGGTTTTCCATTTCTGTCTTTATAACTGCGGATTTCCCATCAATCCACTCGGTCTTTTTGAAAATTAATCACTTACACAGGAATACCAATAACATGACAATTTTGACTTCTGAAATATAAAGTATATAATGAACAAACATCCCCCAAAATATATGTACAGAGATACTGACCATTCAAAGCTTCTTTTATTAATGTTCAAATCACATATTGTTTAAACAATGTGCAGGCTTAATGAATGCACAAAGATTCAAATGTCAATGATATAAGCTGAAATTGTATTTCTATAAGTAGAATTAGATATTCAGCTAAGAAATCATTGAGATTATTTGAAGATGAATCACTAGCAACAGCAAGCTACAACAAAACGAGAGAGAATGGGCAAATAATCCTCTTTAAGTATGATGACGAAAGAACAACCATATAATTTCCTCTATTTTAATGTTTATAAAAAATAAAATGTAAACAGACTTCTCCTTACATTTGCCAATATGTATTTCTTAGTATTAGAATTACACAAGTAACATTAACAAAAATTACTATAATGAAGGTGCTTAGAGGTATTTAATTCCTGGAAACTTCATTTACCATGTTCTTGAGTTAATTGTTTGAAATCATTCTTTCCATTTCCAAGTTGGGAGATATTCTTAGAGGATATAATAAAAGCAATGCTTTCCACGTGACTGGCACATTTACTGCTTCTGGAGCAGTTTGTATTTTAGTAAACACATGCATCTGTTCCAGATTTCCAAAAGGTTTTTCTAAAAAGAATTTAGTCCTTAGTATGACTGCAAACTTGCATGTGAAATTTTATTTATTTTAGATGAAAAATTGATGAGCAAAACAAGAACCTGAACATACACAAAGAAATTTTTGTTCTAGGCAGCCTATAGGAAAAAGGCTAAGGTGATAGCACTTAAGCAATAACAAGGGCTACTAAGTAAAATCAGCAACACCAGATAGCACTGATATGCTTGCAGCATAGATTCTTTTATGGGCAAACTGGATGACATTGGCTGGAAATGCTTTCCTTCAATTTTTACAGAATTTTTTCCTGCTATCTAAAAATAAACAGAACGGAAAAACTGGACTACAAATTCCCATTTCAGAAATCATAACACCACTGTCACTGTTCTCACCCTTAAATTTCTGTAATCATGCCTGTTTTCAAACTTTCATTATCATTTGCTACAGTCAACAGGAAAAACAGGAGCAAGTGTCATTGATATCCACCTTACCCGCCGCCCAGAAAAGTTTGGGGTTTGAGTTTACAAGAATACTTACAGAATAAGTCTTCCAAGCTAATTTTTTTCCACTCAATGGAATTACACCTACATAGATAAGTGTACACTAATTAACTATTTGGTTCATGTTAAATTCATCCATAAAGCCTATTAATTTCAGTGACATTTAAAGTTTAGCATATGTTCTAAGTACACTGCTGAACTGGACTTCCAGGTTAGCCTGCTAGCAAGTATTGTGTGCATTCCATGACAGACATTCAGTCTTTCCTGTCAGTTGCTGCCATTTCAGTCTTCTGAAATATCAGACATAACAGCATTGTCCAGTGTGTACCTCCATCTTAATGTTAACAACAGGAAAAATTTCAAGGTCAATTGCATCTGTCTGTCTAACAGAAAGAGATATGTATTAAGATACATAATGAGTTTCCACTGTTCTAATAATTTTTAAATGTTAAACATGAAATATTGCCTGAGGTAGTTTCTCTAGCAGATTTTTTGAACAGTTGCAATTGTCTTCAATATTTGGAAACAAGAATGATCACAAAATTGTCACTTCTTCAGAACAGCCTGCCATGGGAAAACTGCCAGTGTTCTTCACTGCAATGAAAAATGACCTAGCATTTAAAACTATGATTAACAACATGATACTATTAATTAATAACATTAACATCTGTAGTTCTACTGCCTAGGTTATATTTGTAGCATATTCTTCATAATGTGCTAGCAAACATATTAATACCGAAAAACACACAGTCAAGGTTTGCAATTCTTAATCAACCTCACAATAGAAAACAAAGATCAATTGTTTCTGCATTATTATAGAAGGAGCCAGTATCAGTATGAGCATAGTTCCACTTGGGAATCCAGAGAATGATTTTTCATCCATAAGACAATGTTTTTTCATCCACAAGACAAGTATCTATGTCAGTTGGTTTATGGCAAGCTGGGTTCTTATAAATTGTCTCGACCCAAACCCAAGCAGAGCTCAGACATCAAGCTGGGCAGCAGTTGTGTAAGAGAGAGGTCCCTTACTCTCCACAGCACAAAGCTCAGTTATTTCTGCAGCAGTTAAATACATGTGCAGGATCAGGTACATTCATTACCACCACCACCACCAGAGACTTTAGCAGAACCTGAAGCTCAAAAAGCAAATAGCTCTAATAACTCCAAGCTAAAACCCATGATACAAATACTTGTCAGCTCCTGCCTTTTGGCTCTGAACTGGAACCAAGACTCCCTCTACACACTGAATATTCTAAGACCTGAGCTGGAGCCTCTCTCATGCCTGCATAGAAGCCTTTCTGCCCAGTCTCATACTAACAGGAGGGACAGTGGGATGCATACTCATTGCTTAGCTTCTTGCTTTCCAAGTAGTCTTGGAAAGTAAGAGCCGGGTACTTGAGCCTGTTCAGCAGAGGAGGTGACCGAAACCACTTTTCTTATTTTTCTGGAAAACACTCTGAACAGAAGACCTTTTATGAAAAAAAGTATACCATCCAAATATTCTCCATTATCACAGTGTTAAAAGCAGATAGTGAGTTAAAGTAATTTCTTTGAAATAAGGGTGTTAGCAACCACTGTCAAAGGAATATTCTGGACTGTGAACAGTAAAGCACCCAATCCCTCACAAACAGAACTTGGAGGAAAATGTCCTATATACATGTCCTATTACACATTTCTAAACATGACTTTTTGCAGTGATTGGATATTTGTACTTCTTTTTCTCATGTTTTGTGTAGAAGCATTGCAATAGCATCTGTGACAGTGATCAGCCCAAAGCCTCACATGTCATGTAGCTTCAAGATAACGTTAATTTTTCTCTTTTGAATACCAGGTGCCAGATGGTTCTCTGGCCATAGTATTCAGATGGTAAAGTGATATGTGTTTTTGCTTTAGATCCCTATGGAAGAGATGTAATAGCTGCATATAATCATATATCTGGTAAAGAATTCTAGAGTATGAGGGGTTCTTAGAATCTATCAGATCTATCAAATTGGACCCAAAGGAGCCAGGTGAGACCTGGTATTTATACCATATTTGTGCTTTATTTCCTAATTTTTCAAGGCTCTTAGTAGAACCAGCTGGAATTTTATCCAAATATCATTTGTTGCTGCAGACCAGCTACACAGAGTAGTAACATTTATGGTTTTTGAGCCTACATTATATTTAAGGAAAAAGAGGAGTTACTCAGAAAGATCAGTGGTAATTCTCAAGGAAGAAATCCTCAGAAGGCAGGGGCAGTAGCCTAACATACTGAGGAAAACACTTGCCTAGACATGAACAGAAGTTATCCCAGTTGTTACAGATTTCAGTGTCAATTAAGAGGACTACACAGAGAGTAGAATTAATAACCCAAATTATAAACTGGGAGAGGAAGAAAGCAAACAAGATTAAAAGTACACCATTTAATGATCAAAAGCCCTCTGAAAATGACAGTTATAAATCTAGAAAAGTATATCTTTATTCTGCAGACATTCATCAAAGTTTATTGGGACAGTAGAACTTTCAAAACACTAGAAAAAAATCTATACACCATTTGTATGAAGTGTAGCTATACACCACTTGAATATGTAATTAAAACACTTTTTCTGTATTTTTCTTGTGAATCAAAACCAAATTGCCATCATATTGATGCAAAATTCAAGAGAAGAGACACTAGCTTTTTTTCTTCCATCCTGTTATCTGTCATGAGTTTTTTTACGTAACTCTAGAAAGGTAGGAAGAAAGAGAATTTAGTGCTATTTCTGGACATTTACAGTTTTGCCCATCAATTAGATCTAGAGGTACACAAGATGCTAAAGATAGTGTAAATAGTTCCACTTATGGTCTATAGATAAGACCATATCTAGCTAGCTAGCATACAGGCATTTTCAGATCTACTAATCAGATGTCCCTCCATAGCTGCATGACATATAGATACCTGACATCTTCATCAGGTAGTAAACAACCTTAGATCTATTTCATAAGTCCTATATCACAAAGATCTCCTAGTAACATCTGGCATTCCCAGTACCAAATAATCTACTGCTGTTGGACCTGCTCGACCTGCTCAGCAACCAGTGGGAAAAAAGTTAGAACTCAGGTCTAATAGATCTAAAAAAGCCCCAACCAAACCAAAAAACCCAGGCTATTACAGATTTTTTCCTTGAAGAACATAAAAAAGTATCATCATTAGCACTATGAGAAAAGTTACCCTCAAAATATGTTTTTTACTCATTATAATCTATGAATTATGGCAAGAAACAGAAATATGCTTTGCCTGTTATCAAATATTTCTTTTGCACAGATTTCATAATGATAATTTTGGCAAAGGAGAAGAATGTTCCCCAAAGAGCACAACTGAAAGTATCCAGAATTATACAGCATGGGCATTCACCTTTGCAAATTCTTGTAAGATGAAGAGGTACCAGCCTGTTTCAGGTGATGAAACATACCCGCTTTCCCAGATTCCTTCTGGCAGAGGTGTCATAACATAGTAAATAACGCAAAAACAATCCCCTTTCAATACCATTTAGAGCGCTACTAATGTGCTGTGGCCTGAGGCATTTGCACACTTGCATATCATTTAGGAAAGTCCATCAGTGGATGCGGTTGTTATTCTCCCTTATTCTGTGGTGGTGATATCTAGCCACACAGTTGCCACAATTTGTAAGACTGGAAGTTAACATAAAAGCTAGCTGAGGTAGCAGAACTGTCAGGGGTTTATTACACCCTCTTAAAGTCTCTGAAATTATGGAAAATAAAGTGGCAAAGTAAAAATCTCTCTTTTTTTTTGCTGCAGTCCTACACTGCCATTGGTGACATACATGTAAAAAGAAATAAAGTTAGAGCAAATTTATTTTCAGAGATCTGCGACGTATATCAGTCAATGTCCTGCTGATGCATAAAACCTGAGGTTGCCACTTAGTTTCATAAAACTGCCACTCCAGTATAAACTCCATATTATGCATTACTTCTTGACATTTGTCAAAGCTGAACACAAATGTTGTACGGCTCCACGTTACTACCAGTGCAACAGGCAGTTTGAAACCAGAAATGTGGGGCAGAAATGTGTTCTCTTCTTCAAGCAACGATTTTTAGATTTCAAGTGATGGCCTGCATCCCGCTGTAACTTTATGTTCTGAACATTTTTTAAGACAGAAAACTAAGCAGATATTTCTCCACCTTTTCTGTTTCTCCGGATTTCGCAATACGCAGGTATTACTTATTACTGTTACTTAAATCACCAAATGATTGTGAGCCCTCACAATCACAATCAATGACTGAGCTCTCTATTTTTTTCCTCACTTCAAATATGCCAGTTCAGCTTGCGTGAGATGCACAGCTTTAAGATTAGGAAAGGAATCTTCCTTTAGTTCATTAGGCAATGAATCTACTCCTCTGACTTTTTAGCCATGAAAAACAATACTGAGTAAGTTACTGTGACCATATAGGTTTCCAGAGGACATGCTATTGCAAGAATCTTAGAGGTCTTCTCAAGAAAAAAACATAAATATTCTAGACCCTTATAACATTTTTCATTCATTCATCTCACCTGGGACAAGAAATCCCTTTTTGGTCTTTTAATGTTTTCTTGTCCACAATTAAAAATATTACGTGAGCAAGACAAGACTTCCTTTTGAACATTATGCCGGTAACAACCTCTTTTTTACGAATCATATGATCAGGTCTAAACGCAGAAAAGATTCACTCAACCCAACTCTGAGGTTTTTTTTCATGTGGAATACTCATTCTGGAGGCATTCGGAATTGTTATTATATACACACGTGCTAAACCAAAGCGTTATGAAAAAGGCTATAATACCTTGCTCCTTTTTTTTGTCTTAATATGTTTATTAGTATTATTTTTATAATTAAAAAAAAAAGTCTTCCCAGATTAGAAACTCTTTCTACTGTGATTTTTCCCTCTGAGCTTTCCCAATGCTATGCATGTAAAGGACTTGTTCTCTAAAGGAAATACTGAGGTCATGATATTGGTCAGCAGCAGTAAATAGCAGTTATCAGTGAGAATCCCTCCAGGTCAAAAATCTGCCCTACCTAGCAAAAAGTGCACTTTTTTTTTTATTATTTTTTTCTGTTGTCAGTCTTGTTCTAGAAAATAGGGGGGGGAGGGAATGATTTGGTGTATTAATCTCTCTATAAAACCATATTGCAACACAACTGCTTATGAAGCCATACTGAAAATATTAACAAAATCAAATGGAAGGTTCACATTTTACCCCTTAGGTATATTTGCATCAAGAACCAATGACAGAATATAAAAATTAGTTCTGTTTGTAGCAGGCCATACTATGTACTTTAAATACATGGTGGATTTCCACTTAATAACTATTTTCAAAATCAATTTTAAAAAGAAGCAAAGTAATTCTATAACCAGCTAAAAAAGAGACAAAGCTTCATCTCTGTCTGCACTACAACTGTTACCTTCAAGCTACTTCATTAAACAAATTTCTTTCTAAATAATTATATTGGTACAAAACAACAGAAAACTCCATATATTCTGCAAAGGGAAGAGGGAAAAAAAGAAAGTTTTCTACCAAAGCATTCTTCTTATATCTCCCAGAATAATACAATTTTTTTTTAAATATAGCTTGAATCTGTGTTATTCCTTGTAAGGAGATGACACAACAAAAAAGAAAGAACATGAAGAAAAAACAGCCAAGTTAAAAGACAAAGGTATCTTTTATATAATATTTAATATGTTACTAAACTTACTGGCTAAATAAAAAAATAAAATATACTATGAAACAGATTATGTTAAACACATGCTTACCCCTTACTCCCCACTGAGGAAAATGAAGAAATCGTATTTTATTACTATTATTTCATACCACTTTTTGTAGAAGGAGGGTTTATTCAGTACAATTTTATTCAAGTTTGTGTTCTATCATTGACTAGGGAAACCATTGGAAACGGTATGTAAATATCAAAAAGGAAAAGATAACTTTTTCCTTCCATTTAAGATTTGGTATTGAAGGAATATGTAAGTCAGCAGTAACAGTAATCCTTTGGGTTATGAGAAAGAGCATTGAAGCTCTAACCCTGAGATTTGAGAGCAAAATGGAGGGCAGCAAAAGTTCCAAAGGTAGGGAAGAGATAATGTATGTTCAAATGTGTCTTGCATTTCATAAAATTCAATTTTTACATTTATTAAAAATTACACAAACTTGGACAGAAATTTCCGTATATATTATACTGACAAACTGCACATTTTATCACAGTTTGAGAATGAAAGTATGGGGAAAGAAAAGGGGAAAAATACATATGAGAAATATTTTCATTTGTTTATAAACATGAATGTTCTTTGGAAAATTCAGAAAGAATTTAGGCCTCCATTAGCGGTATGAAAACAATTCTGGCAATTTATCCAAAGGATAACCAGTACTCATTGAAGACTTAATACTCCTCCTCATAAAGACAGGCCTCCTACAGACAGTAATTATCAGCCCACATCTGTGCTTGAATCAAAACATCAGACCTGAGCAGTCAGCATCTGAAATATGGCAGGGAAGAAAACTTCAGTCTGCCGTAACATTTAGAGTCAATTTAAACTTGACTTGACCGATCTCATCAACTCTGCAGGCACCAGCTCTTTGGTGAGCTGATTCCCCCACCACATATGCCATTTTACCTTGCAGTGTCGTTATAAAGTTAGTGCGATTCAGAATTGCTCGTGTCCTTCGCAGCTGGCAGGGCAGGGTGGAAGTCAGGAAATACTCTGTGCTTTAACATCTGCCTGTAAGGAGTAAAAAGTGCATACGCTGTAGCAAGTATGATCAACAGTGATTTGTTAACTCTTGTTAATCTATGTTAATGTTAGTTCTGGAATGCAATTCTCAGAACTCCGACAGAGACAGATCCTCTCATCTGAAATTTCCCTTTCATTGGATGTAGCATTCTACATCCCAGACCTTTCTGTACTAAGAATAGGAATTCATCACAGCACTGACAAGTGAATCTGGAAGTGCCAGGACCAAAACTGTGGTTTTCTGTAGCTGTACGTCTCGTGGTGAGTTCTCCAGCAGATAAAATGATGCAAGCTCTGACTGAACTTTTTCATAGCTGAAAATTTCACAGTATCTCTCTCATATCTGACATTCAGCAAGAGGTAAAACACTGAAATCTGTATTCTCTGTTTTCACAGGGTTTGGAGAAACTCTATCCCTTAGGATAATTTGTCATTTCGGCTTTCCTTCTTGTGCCCTTTGCAGGTCATCTTTCTCAATATTTTTATAAAAAATATTTCTCTAGTAAACTAATTTACATTGTCCGTAACACTTTCACAGCAATAGCTCTCAGCAACAGCTGATCTTATTATGGGTACTTCCAATCACAATAGTCTTAGAATATCATCTGCAGTGACCCTGAGACTGTGGAGTTTAAGGGCAGTGACCAAGACTGACAGCAGAATTATAATGCTGGACTTCAGAAAAGCAAGCTTTAGCCTCTTCCAGTACCTGCTTGGCAGCATCCCATGGAAAACGGGCTCAGGAGCAAAGGGGAGCAGGAAAGCTGACTGATTTTCAAGGACAGTCTCATCAGAGCAGAGGAATGGTGTGTGGGAAGTGTGCAGGAAGGCAGGAAGGCAAGAAAGCATGGCAGAAGACCAACATGGGTGAACATGGAGCTCCTGTTTGAACTCAGCTGGAAAAAAGTGGGTGGGACATAAGGTGGAAGCAGCAGTACAAAGACATAGCCTGCACATGTAGGAACAGAGTCAGGAAAGTCAAAGGTCACCTGGAGCTGGAATTACCAAGAGAAAACAAGAAAATCAAAATGAAATGTGTGTGTATCAGTAACAAAAGGAAAGGTGAGTGCAGTAGAAGAAAAATGTTCTGTAGCACTGAAACACACTTGGACATGCACAAGTCCCAGGTACCCAACAGGATGCATCCAAGGGTGCTGAAGAAGCTGGCCAATGTCATTGCAAGTCCCCAACTCTACTATCTTTCAAAGGTGACAGTAACTGGGGAGGTTCTTGTTGACTGGAAAGATGCAAAGGCCACATCCATCTTCAAGAAGAGCAAGAAAGAGGATCCAGGTAACTACTGGCTAGTCAGCCTTACCTCAGTCTCTGGGAAGGTTATGGAGCAAATCCTCTTCTAAGATATTTTTTAGCATGTGAAAGAAAAGGTGATTGAGAGCAGCCAGCATGGGTTTATCATGGTGTCGTGGTTTAACCCTAGCCAGAAACTAAGCACACAGCTGCTCGCTTACTCCCCCACAGCAGGATGGGGGGAGACTTGGAAGAGTAAAAGTGAGGAAACTCATGGTTTGAGATAAAGACAATTTAACAGGTAAAGCAAAGGCCGCACACGCAAGCAAAGCAGAACAAGGAATCCATTCACCACTCCCCATGGGCAGGCAGGTGTTCAGCCATCTCCAGGGAAGCAGGGCTGCATCACGTGTAATGGATTCTTGGGAAGACAGATGCCATCACTCCGAGCATCCCTCCACCCCTTCCTGCTTCTTCGTCCCAACGTTATATACTGAGCATTATGTCATATGGTATGGAATATCCCTTTGTCTTTTGTTAACTACTGCAGTCACTAAAGATTTACACCAGTGTTGCAGCTGAGGCCATAATTTAATCGGAATCATAATCCAGCTTCCTGCATACTGTTGTACAAGAGGACAAATTCTTATTGACACTAACTGTTCTTCAAATTTAAAAGTGTAATTTGAGTAGCTTAATATTTCTCTAGATTTCTAAAAGTTGCTTCTCTGCTACTTTCTGAGATGAGAGCAGTACTCCTAAATATTCTAATTTCTGTGACAGAGCAATTCATGTACTGAAGCTGAAAATTTTAATGCTGTATATTAAATTATACTTCTTATTAAGAAGCTCTAGGAGATCCTAAACAGGAAGATTTTCCAATCTAGAAGGAGACAGCCCCCTCTTTCAAACCGTTGATAATTTGAACTCAGAATGGCTAAAGAACACTAAAAGACAGACAGAGTAAGGTAGGGGGGAATGATGAAGCTTATGATAAAAGTAGAAGATGCTTCCAGCTGATTTTGTTATGGTTTGCTTATTTGGTATATTTCTAGGAAGTTTAGAAATATGTAGGAACATTATCATCATAAATTTTACTCTTACTTCCACCACTGTCTTTTGTATATTCAAGTTCATGAGAGCATTGTATCACCTGTATTCCCTTCCATAATCAATGTAATAAGTTTCCAAAGGTGATGTTTGCATAATTACATGTTCAGAGCAAAAAAGATAAATTACTGCATATCTAGCAGGAAAGTGTTCTCTAGTCACACCATTGCTCTAAATTATTTGGCAGAACTAAATAGAAATGTAGTAGCCCAGATGTTGTTTCAATGACAGGATCATCTAAATTCAGTGTAAATTTAATAGGCAACAGTTATAGGAGTTATCCTGCACTTATGCTTGTATAGCTGGCAGCTGTACAAGGTGACATTTAGAAAGGAATAACAAGCTTTGAGGAACACAAAAACACAAGAAAAAAGATGGTATGTAGGTTCTAGGTACTGTAAGCGTTCAAAATCCCTTAGTAATTTAGGGGAAGACCTAAAAGAAGCTAACATTATAAAAGGACTTCTATAGTGTCGCTATCTCTGAAGTTTACAAGTTTGCAGAGAAACTCAGTCAAACACCTGATGGGAGTTAACCATGTAATCCTTTTTGGATGCTAATTCATTACAAAGTCAGGTCAGAGGATTAGAGTGCTCAAGGTTACTTAGTGTAGGCCATCAAAATGAAAAGCCATATCTGGGAGCAAGCTTTTCCTCACAGATACTGCACTTTGCTGTGGCAGAGTCTTCTAGAAACATACCCTGTGATTCTTTTTGCATGAATTATTCCAGTTCCTTCCCAATAAACTGTGAAATAACTTGTCAGTATTTCTGGACACTTTGGAAGGTGATGCAAGAAGATGAGTACTGAAGTAATTTAGCTTGCTTTATCACTAGCAAGACCAAATTACCGAAGTGTATAAAACATTCAACCAAGTGTTAGTCATGCTACACGTGTCTGCTGGAATTTCTGTGTGTTAAAAACAGATTATGTATTTGCCTTCGCATAAGACTAGTATGTGTTCCAGTCTATACCGTGGCATTACATGTGCAAATAATTTTATATGCAAATATACCGTTGGCTAAACTGCTCACCCTTTCACTTCAGATCAGTGACATTATTGCATAAATCATTAAAAACAAAAACTTATCATCCAGATCAGAACAGTCAAATATATGCTTGCAGGTGGTTGTAAGTACACGTACATACACATATAGTGAATTAAATATTTCAGAAGAACAGAAATATTTTTAACCAACTATTTTTGTAAAAACTGTAAGCGTAAGAATATTTATGTGGTTAAATACAGCTATACCTGTCAGACATACTATTACCCTAAGCCAGCTCCTAACCAGAGACCTTAAGGTGTATCTAATATAGTACTATATCCAAGCTAATGAGCGCACTTAGAGCTTGCAGTTAAAAGCAGGCTGCTTTGCAGCATGGTCAGACTGAGCTTCTTTTAATTCCTGGAAATAGTTTTGTTGACACTCTTTAAGAGTGAAGATGCTATGCTGAAAACTAGTGCCACACACTGGCATATAACTGAACCTAATCTTCCAAAAATACTAAAGAATACCCATAGGTTAAGAAACTGGGACAGTGACAGAGATTCTTCATTAAAAGGGTCATCAGATGAAAACAACAAAAGATGGAAAATAATAGATTTTTCCCAAGCACAAATATAATGGATTAAATCAGTTGTCATCTGTTCAGAGAATAATTTTGTTAGGAAAAATAAACTGTCAAAAATGCATAAAACTGGCAAGTGTCGTTGCATTAAAACATTCTGTTTATATGTAAATATTTCATGAAGTTATAATACTCTAATGTGTCTGTTATGTAGATACAGTTCTCTAGGACATAGTAGGGTGCATCCAAAATTGATATTTAGAGACGGGATTTGAAGACTCTTTTTATCTCAAAATGTTACTATAATGAGCAGCAAGTTGGTAAAATTATCTGTAAACAATAAAACGATATTCAATACCGTGTAGCCTTTTCTGTCTCCAGTTCTTCCCCTCTTCTCTTGCGACACTTTAACAAGAACTGCACTTGAAACAATCTACAGTTCAAGGTGAATACCAAGTTTCATCTCACATTACTCCAGGATCTGTAGGTTATCTCAATCACATTCATGTTGTATGTGATTCTCTGCATTCAGCAACTGCCACACATATGCCTCTCTATCCAACAACACACATATGAGGATGAAAAAAATATATATGATTGGACAATGTGCCACAGTTCTGACATACAAGATTAGGGTTTCCATCTACTGAAATTACCTCTCAGTATACCAGTAATCTTGTCAAAAGGAAAAAACAAACAAACATTGTTAGCTTTCAAAACCAGATTCAATTATGCGGATAACTGAACTGCTAAATTCCTCCCTATTAAAAAAATTTCTGTAACTTGAAACTTGTTTTCCTAGTCTGAAAAGCTGATGCGTATCATTAAGTTCTTCCTTTTTCTTCCTTGAAAAATGACACCATTTTCTTTACTTTTCTAAAAAACTTTGTTCATATATATTTAGTATTCCAGACTGCAGCTCTTTCAACCTCAACCAATGTTAGGACGCATTACTAGAAAGAAGAAAATCACAAAACTCTGAAAATTAGGTTGATTTGTATTAATTCATTTACATAATTCATAGGCAAAAATGGTCTTTATTAGCTTCTTCACTGAGAAAAGAAATGCCTCATTAATTTTAAACACATCAATCTGAAAATGCTATCCATGTCAGATAGAATAATGACTGACATTACAGAGAGCACAGTAAACTGCACAGAAAATGCAATCACCCGTTATTCAGTGTCATGTGAATTTTTACTCATGTGTGTAAATTCACACACTTTTTTGTACTATGAAAGCTTTGAAAAGTAGAAATCTTAAGTGTGCTGTAGGTGAGGAGAGAGATAAAGAACATAGATTTAGAAATTCATATAGAGACAGATAAAATACTGGCTTTTGCATATCTTTGAAATAATTGATGCTGTCATGCATTCACTGCTCACCTTTGGTCCACAGACCTAGTCATCTCTTCACAGAGAGCAATCAGGTTGGTCAGGTTTGATTTATTCTTGGTAAATCCATGCTGGCCTGTTCCCATTCACTTCTCTTTATCGTTTCTGGAAATGACTTCCATGTGACTGCAATGTTAAATTGTATTACTACTATCAGTCTGTTAAGTATATCTAGTTGTCCTATTTAATTTCTGAAATCTGATTATTTCAGAAATACATTTTTTCTTACAAAAAGGTTGTTACAACAGAAATAGTCTTTTTTGTTATTTGTTTCTTGTTATACACAGCATGGAAATGCCAGAAATAGCTTGAGCGTTTGTCTGATAAAATGTATAAACCTCTGGTTGAATGGATAGAAGGTGGGGAAACAAATACAAAGAAGTTTCATAAGATATGCAGGTAGAATCATAGAATCATTTAGGTTAGAATAGACCTTTAAGATCAAGTCCAACCATTAACTTAACACTGCCAAATCCACCACTAAACCATGTCCCTAAGCACCACATCTACATGTCTTTTAAATACCTCCAGGGATAGTGAATCAACCACTTCCCTGAGCAACCTGTTCCAGTGCTTGACAACTGTTTTGGTGAAGAAATTTTTCATAATATCCAATCTAAACCTCCCCTGGTGCAACTTGAGGCCATTTCTTATCATCCTAACATTTGCTAGCTGGGAGAAGAGACTGACACCCACTTCACTAAACAACCCCAGTTTCCTCAGCCGCTCCACATAAGACTTGTGCTCTACACCCTTCACCAACTTCATTGCTCTTCTTTGGATGCTCTCCAGCACTACAATGTCTCTCATAGTGAGGGACTCAAAACTGAATACAGTGTTCGACATGCAGCCTCACCAGTGCCAAGTACAGGAGCACAATCACTTCCCTACTCCTGCTGGCCACACTATTTCTGATACAAGCCAGGATGCTGTTGGCCTTCTTGGCCACCTGGGCCCACTGACAGCTCATATTCAGATGGCTGTCAACCAGCACTCCCAGGTCCTTTTCCACCAGGCAGCTCTCCAGCCACCCCTCCCCAAGCCTGTAGTCTTGCATGGGGCTGTTGTGACCCAAGTGCAAGACCCATCACTTAACCTTGTTGAACCTCATACAGCTGGCCTCGGCCCATCAACCCAGCCTGTCCAGATCCCTCTGCAGAGCGTTCCTACCCTCCAGCAGATCAACACTCACACCCAACTTGCTGTCGTCTGCAAACTCACCGAGGTGACACTCAATCCCCTCATCCAGGTCATCGATAAAGATATTTAACAGAACTGGCCCAAATACTGAGCCCTGAGGAACATCACCTGTGACCAGCCACCAACTGGATTTAACTCCATTCACCACAACTCTCTGGTCTCAACTGTCCAGTCAGTTTTTTACCCAGTGAAGAGTACAACTGTCCAAGCCATGAGCAACCAGTTTCTCCAGGAGAATGCTGTGGGAGACGCTGTGCAAGG
>NW_010518429.1:53078-100886 GCF_000687285.1 Phaethon lepturus
GTCACCTGGTCATAGAAGGAGATCAGGTTGGTCAAGCAGGACCCACCTTTCATAAACCCTTGCTGACTGGGCCTGATCCCTTGGTTGTACTGTATGTGCCTTGTGATGGCACTCAAGATGATCTGCTTGGTAAGCTTCCCCAGCACTGAGGTCAGACTGACAGGCCTGTAGTTCCCCAGATACTCCTTCCGGACCTTCTTGTAGATGAATATCACATTTTTTAACTTCTAGTCAACTGGCACTTCCCCAGTTAGCCAGGACTCATGATTAATGGTTGAAAGTGACTCAGTGATCACTTCCGCCAGCTCATTTCCACCAGCTCCCTCGGTACCCTTGGGTGGATCCCATTCAGGCCCACAGACTCGTGGGTGTCTAAATGTTGTAGCAGGTCACTAACCATTTCCCCTTGGATTATGGGGGCTTCGTCCTGCTCCCCATCCCCATCTTCCAGCTCAGATGGCTGGGTGCCCAGAGAACAACTGGTCTTACTACTAAAGACTGAGGCAAAGAAGGCATTAAGTACCTCAGCCTTTTCCTCATCCTTTATCACTCTGTTTCCCCTTCGCATCCAACAAAGGATGGAGATTCTCCTTAGCCCTCCTTGGTTGCTAATGTATTTATAGAATCATTTTTTATTGTCTTTTATGGCAGTAGACAAATTAAGTTCTAATTGGGCTTTGGCTCTTCTAATTTTCTCCCTGCATAACCTCATGACATCCCTTTAGTCCTTCTGAGTTGTCTGCCCCTTCTTCCAAAGGTCATAAACTCTCTTTTTTTTCCTGAGTTCCAGACAAAGCTCTCTATTCAGCCAGGCTGGTGTTCTTCCCCGCTGGCTTGTCTTTCAGCACATAGGGGTGGCCTGCTCCTGTATCTTTAAGACTTCCTTCCTGAAAAGTATCCAACCTTCCTGGACTCTTTTGCCCTTCAGGACTTCGGACTCTGTCAATGTAAACAGGCCAAAGTCTGCCCTCCGGATGTCCAAGGTAGCAGTTCTGCTGACTCTCCTCCATACTTGTCCAAGCATCAAAAACTCTCATTTTGAGATTACTATGCCCAAGGCATCCTCCAACCACCACATCACCCACAGGTCCTTCTCTGTTCACAATCAACAGGTCCAGTGGGGCACCTTCCCTAGTTGGCTCACTCACCAGCTGTGTCAGGAAGTTAGATTCTACACACTCCAGGAACCTCCTAGACGGTTTCCTCTCTGCTGTGTTGTACTTCCAGCAGACATCTGGTAAGTTAAAATCCCCCATGAGAACAAGGGCTAGCAATTGTGAGACTTCTCCCAGCTGCTTATAGAATATTTGTCAGCCTCTTCATCTCGGTTCGGTGGTCTGTAACAGATATCCCATGATACCTGCCTTGTTGGCCTTCTCCCAATTCTTACCCATAAACACTCAACCCTATCAACACTATCATTAATCTCTATGTGATCAAAACACTCCGTAACAGACAGGGCTACCCCACCGCCTCACTTTCCTTGACTATCCCTTTTGAAGCGTTTATAGCCATCCATTGCAGTACTCCAGTTGTGTGAGTTGTGTCCATGATGCCAACTATATCATAGTTTTCCTGCTGCACGATGGATTCTAGCTCCTCCTGTTTGTTGCCCATGCTGCATGCATTTCTGTTGATGCACTATAGATCCTGTCACCTTTCTGGGGGGAGAAGCCCTAATTCCTACGTGACCATTCTCAGGTACTTCCATGATTTCTAACACATCAGTAACCCTCGTGTCTTTCCTGCCACATGGATATCCATCCCCTACCTCCACTGAGATGACAGACCAAAGGACCTCAGTAGCACACTGTCCCTCAAACATTGGCATGCCACCCGCAGGCTTATCTCTAGCAAGCCTGATTTTCTCCTTTCCCCCTTCAAATCTAGTTTAAAGCTCTTTCCATAAGCCCTGTTAACTCCTGTGCAAAGATCCTTTTCCCCCTTTGAGACAGGTGTACCCCATCTGTTGCCAGCAGATAGCAACAGATCTCCTGCTGCGTCGTGCAGGACCACGTCACCATTGCCCCTTATCCCTTAAGTCACTGTGTTCAGCCAGGTGGAGAGAGGATAGGGAATCCATATTGTGTGTCCTGTCTGCCTGTGGGGCCTGTCCCAGGGAAGGCAAAGTGTGATTCCAGTAGCCTGCTTCTCTCTTGCAGTCCCTGATATTCATCAACCTACTCACCTCCTCCCGGAGCTCTGTCACTAAGCTGAGGAGCTCCTCTACCCGGGCGCACATCCCACAAGCATGCTCACTACTGCCGTCAGGTACTGCCATAGGAGCAGGGCACAGGCTGCAGCATGACACCTGGGTGGCAGCTTATTTGCACCAGACCTTTCTCTGGGAAGCTGTATCGGTCGTGGTGGGTGCAGAGCTTAGAGGGGCCATGGCTTTCTGTCAGGTGAACACCACTGCTCCCTGGTCAAGCTGGCAGAGATTCAGTGTCCTCCCTGTGTGCCCTTCTGCACAAACTGCTGTGCCACGCCCTTGCTACTGTGCCATGCCCTGTTCACAGCTCTCCCAAAGGGCTTCTTTTATATGGGGGGTAGGGTTTGGCTGCCATTGCTCCTGGCCCTGCTCAGGTCCCATCAGCTGCTGTTGTGTGACCTGTGGGCACCTGGTGGCTCTTTTGGCTCCCCAGAGGTTATAGAACCATGGAATCTTTAGGTTGGAAAGGACATTCAAAGGTCATCTAGTCCAAGCCCCCTGCAGTGAGAAGGGACATCTGCAATCAGATCAGGTTGCTCAGAGCCCTGTCCAACCTGACCGTGAATGTTTCCAGGGATGGGACATCTACCACCTCTCTGGGAAACCTGTGCCCATGTTGCACCACCCACATTGTGAAAAGTGTCTTCCTTAGATTTAGCCGATATCTGCCCTGTGTTAGTTTAAAACCATTACCCCTTGTCCTGTCACAACAGGCCCTGCTAAAAAGTCTCTGCCTATTTTTCTTAGAAGACCCCTTTAAGTACTGGAAGGCTGCAATAAGGTGTCCCTGGAGCCTTCTCTTTTCCAGGCTGAACAACCCCAGCTCTCTCAGCCTGTGCTCACAGGAGAGGTGTTCCATCCCTCTGATCATTTTTGTGGCCCCCTGGACCCACTCCAACAGGTCCAGGTCTTTCCTGTGCTGAGGGCTCCAGAGCTGGACGCAGGACTCCAGGTGGGATCTCACCAGAGCAGAGTAGAGGGGCAGAATCACCTCCCTCGACCTGCTGGCCACGCTGCTTTGGATGCAGCTCAGGATACAGCTGGCTTTCTGGGCTGCGAGCACATATTGTCGGCTCATGTCCAGCTTTTCATCCAGTGTTACCCCCAAGTCCTTCTCGGCAGGGCTGCTCTCAATCCCTTCATCCCCCAGCCTGTATTGATACTGGGGGTTGCCCCGACCCAGGTACAGGACCCTGTCCTTGGCCTTGTTGAACCTCATGATGTTCACACAGGCCCATTCCTTGAGCTTGTCCAGGTCCCTCTGGGTGGCATCCCATCCCTCAGGCATGTCAACCGCACGACTCTGCCTGGTGTCATCTGCAAACTTGCTGAGGGTGCACTTGATCCCACTATGTCATTGATGAAGATGTTTAACAGTACTGCTCCCAATATGGACCCTTGAGGGACGCCACTTGTCACCGATCTCCATCTGGACATTGAGCGGTTGACTACTACCCTCTGAATGTGACCACCTAACCAATTCCTCATCCACCAAACACTCCATCCATCAAATCCACATCTCTCCAATTTAGAGAGAAGGATGTTGTGGGGGACCATGTCAAAGGCCTTACAGAAGTCTAGAGAGATGACATTGGTAGCTCTTCCCATGTCCAGTGATGTGGTCACTTCATCATAGAAGTCCACTAGGTTGGTCAGGCAGGACTTGCCCTTGGCGAAACCATGCTGGCTGTCTCGAATCATCTCGCTGTACTCCATGTGCCTTAGCATAGCTTCTAGGAGGATCTGTTCCATGATCTTCCCAGGCACAGAGGTGAGGCTGGCCGATTGGTAGTTCCCAGTGTCTTCCTTGCTACCCTTTTTGAAAAATGGGTGTAATGTTTCCATTTTTCCAGTCTGCAGGGACTTCACCTGACTGCCAGGACTTTTCAAATATGATGGAGAGTGGCTTGACAACTACATCAGCTAGTTCTTTCAGGACTCTGGGATGCATCTCGGATGGTGTAGTGGGTTCCCCCAGTTCAGGAAAGCCCGCTGTGCACCGTGCTAGAGCACTCCATTGCAGATCCTGCCAGGACTGAAGCTGCTCACCTCAGCATCTGGGTGCTCATTTCAGTTACACCAATGTACGCCAAGTAGATTTTTTTGAAGATATCAGCTATCTAAATGGATATTAAAAAAAGGCTGTCACATATCTGTTAAAGCACACCCCCACAACACCTTTTTGTAGTCCCGATGGAGGCTTGCTCATCTCATCCAATAGTAGTCACATTGTGTTACTTGATTTATTGCAACTAATTTAAGTTGAAGGTAAAAACATCAAAGGGGGGTGAAAAAAAACTGGTCACCTGGGATATGTGAAAAACAGTAATTCTCAGAGAAAGAAAAAGCAACAACGAAGTAAAATGAGCTTTGTAGAGGGAAAAAAAATGGAGTACTATTATGAGGCATGTTATTCACCAGCATATACAGATACTCTGAGGCCTTTCCCCTGCAATACCCAAATTACATTTGCTTTTCTTAAAGCGTGAATCATTCTTCTTTCCTCACCTCGATACCTACCCACATATTAATTTATTCTTGAAAAATAATAAATAGGTCAGCCAACCATCCAATTGATATGAAGAAAGATCACATCTGAAAAGACTTGACTTACCAAAGACTTTTGTTATCAGCTTTGTATTAGCGAATACATCTCTTTTTTTCCTATTAACCCTGGTTATCACTTCTCTGTAAATATAAGCTTTAATGCCTGACATCTAAAGTCTATTCAAAGAAACATATACTCCTACTGCAGATAAGTAAAACCTGCTATAAGCCTATATTAATGTACATAAGTTTGAGAGAAAAGTATATCTGTCCATACTAGTGGGGGACCAGTTCCAGAAAGAGTTTATCTAAGGGAACTTTGAATTCAAAAGTTTACATCTATCCACCTCATACTCAGCTGTAGCTTTCCTCAGTTTATTAATATTTTCCCTGTATTGGGTGGCCCAGAACTGGATGCACTATTCTAGATCACATCTAGAATAACAAGCAATGGCATCTCTCGGATTGCAGGAGTGGAAGACATGTTTTTACAGTACCACAGAAGTATTAGAACCCAAGCACAAGTCTCACATTCAGGGACAAGCCTGCCCCTTCTCATTTATTTCACCAAAGGACTCTCTATTCCTAAGAATGTCTTCTGGGTTAATTAAGTCTTTTGAATAGAACACAATGCTGACACAAGCAAGTTCAGAAACATTATAGGACATTTCTGACAATATAGTTGGCAGTCAATGCATCTACTTTTACGTTTTGTTTCTATTCTATTTGTTCTAATCTCCAAATTCCTGGCAAGACATAACAATAGTTTGTTACATCAGTTATGTGTGGAATACAATCTAAATTGATATAATGCACTGCATTTCACAATTAGTATGATCTTTGCTTCTATTTCACCAGACTTTGAGCATCTCCAAAGTGATGAAGTTAGCAGGTTCCACAGATTCTATGAAAATATCTTCTCTTCCCACTGGCAAAAATGAAAGCAATTCTTGCCCAACTTTCTTCTCTCATATCACATTTTTCACACACATTAAAGAAAAAAATAACGTATGGCATATTCTACAAATAGCTTGACATTCAGTTTATGATGAGGTAAGTGCAGAAATCTCCAAGTTGAAAAGATGTTTTAAAGCAAATGGTTTTATCAAAGCTACTTCTATTAGAAATCCACTATTCTCAAGTATTTTAAACTAGGGTGTTAAAATACAAGACAGCAAGACTTACTTAAAGATGCGAAGAAACTGCACTAACGTTGCACTAAGAGGAAATATACACAGGCTGCCTGGCTTGTAGTTCCCTCCATCACCATCCTTTTTGAAAAAAATTAGTCCAATATTTGCCCTTTTTCAGTCACTGGGAATTTCCTCAATCCGTACACCTTTTTAAAAGTAATAGAGCTCTCTGACTTTATCAACTTCCATTGCTGGTTGTTCCTCTCTTTGAAAGATGCATTCAAAAGTTTGGGAGACCTTATGGTGAAGACCTTTGCAGAGGCAAAGATGGCACTGAATGTCCCTACCTTATCTGCATCCTCTACATCGCTAAATGACTGGCCCATTAAGTCATGGATCCACATTTTCATTTATTCTTTTACTGCTCATGTAGCAGTAGAAGGTCATCTTATTGCCTGCAACGTCCCTTGCCATTTCCATTCTAAATGAGCTTTGGCTTTTCTGACACCATCCCTGCAGGCCCAGGCAATGCTTCCAAGTTCCCCCTTTGCAGCCTGTCCTCAAGTGAATCTCCAGAATATGTCCTTTATGTATTGGAGCTTGGTGATGAGTTCCCTGTTCAGCCAAGCTGGTCTCCTGATAAATATATATATATATATATATATATATGTATTTTTCTAAGTATTGGGATGAACCATTCTTGTGCTTGAAGGTGCAGAACCTTAAAGAACTGCCAGCTCTCTTGAATGAGACATTACACTGGGGAAAGTTGTCCCAATTTTTTAGAGTAGAGAGTACTTATTTTTTCAAAGTAACAAACAAACGACCCTCAAGTCACTCAAGGTCACTTCTTAATCTGAACCTAAATGACATCTATTTACCAGTAAGATAATTGAACTGCATTTTTAAAGTTCCATGAATTATTTTGTCTGGTAGAGCAGATGGTCTTTTAAAGGTTTAGGATTTTTTTTTTAACTGACCTGGAAAACTTTTAAGATTTTTATGCTAAGTATGTATGGAAAGTTTCAAGGAAAAATAAGGAAGTACAAACATTACCCATATTTATCATCTTCCAATTCCTTTTTAATACACATTGTTCACCACTTCAGGGCTAGAATAAATTTTACATGAAATGTAAGCCTTTCCTCTACGATTTCTCTGAAACTTACTGCAAACTTAAAACTAAATTTCAAATTTCACCAGTTATAACCTTGTATGTCCTATATTGTTTGCAGACCTGAATCCAACATCTATGAATCTCACTGAACTTCATTGACTTCAGAGAATGTCAGATGGGAAGGGATTAATAATTAATAAAAATATTCAAAGCAGGTAAAATACTGGAAATTAAAAATTAAATAAAAGGAAATACACTGGAATATATGTAGATATTTTTTAATTCAAATAATTAAAAGTTATTATTTTTATTTATAACAACAAAGTTTATCCACTAGTTGTAGAATTCCCTAAGAAAAAAATTATCTTAAAGCATAAGTATTTTTACAGTGATAATATATATATAAATACTGTTTAGGAGGGCTAATTAAAGAGTAATAAAGAAGAATAAATAATAATTAATTTTTTTAATCCAGGCCTTTAGCATCTAAGATTTGTTTAAAAAAAAAAATTCCTACAGGTTTTAGCAGAAATACTGAGAATGATCAACCCCCCTGTGCTATCAATACTCCAAAGATCATCTTCTTCAAGAAAATCCTTGAAAATCCTTTTTTGGTGGTTTTTTTTTTTGCTATTAGTTGTCCATAATTATTCAATTTCTACATGTTCCAAATCCTTTGGATCATACAGCAGTCAGTTCAATTTTTGACACAGAAAAGTGAACACATCTTTTTCAGTGCTTCAGTTAGTAAGCCTGTATTTTATATTAGCTTCTTAGCAACAGGCAGTTAGACATTCAACTTTGTCTAGGATCATGTCTTAAAATCAAGACTAAAGTTCAATATTCTCAGCATCTGATCTTGTTCAGTTTTTCCCTTAATAGACCCAAGTTAATGGACCATGCGTGAGGTGTTATTTATCAACTTGCTTTCTAAAACTCGAGAACTGACAAAAACCACATTCAACTAGTTTAATTTCTTGTATCCCTCTTCCAAGTAATTTTTTAGGGATTTTTGATATTGTCTATCTGATAGAATGTTGTTTATGCTCAGTGAAACAGTAGTAACAGAATTCAGCTTTCTGAAAATCACAAATTTATTTAATTTACCCTCTTTGGCTCTTTGATTTAAACAAAACTTGCAGACAAGCAGCAGCAGCACACCTGGTTATTTTCTTTAAAAAAAAAAAAGTTTTTTTGACTACTACTGCTAGAAGATATTTGTGAATGTTCAATCAAAAAAAAATAGTTAGCTCTTGAGTTCATACTTCACTACAGACCTCTTTGAATAGTTATTCAGATAAATGAATGGATGCATAGCTACCTTTTGTATGTTCATACAGCAAGTCTATATCCAGAATTCACATTTCATAGTTCTTTAAATTCACTTAATTTAGAATCAGAGACACTCTCATATAATTTGTGGCATACCCAGTTTAAATAATAATTAGTTAATATGCAGAAGTACTGATCACCAAATCATACACACCATTAAAGCAATTGCAATGATAAATATGAGCCATCTTATTCAGGCCCTTAAAAAAGTAAAAAATCTGTATTTCTGATGGGCTGATGCCAGACTAGAGAGAGGAAAAAAAAAGCATTAGATTAAAAATTCTTCTAATCATTAGGTATTTTACAATATCACTATCTCTAAAATGAAGATGAAGCTACATTTGTCAAATGCAGTAGTACGATGAACTCTACTCTTGAGAGCTCACCTATACATGATCTTCTCAATTAAAGAGGAAGTCATGCTGTGCATGACTGGGAAGTTGATGTACATCTAGAGGAAAAAATATATATATATTTTGCCTTGGTCTCTACTTCACACAGCTCAAGCTGTTATGCAAATTATAGTATATGATCTTATAGGTCAATTTTAAGAGGTTTTGGATACAACTTGGATCTGTACTTTTTCTGGACATGATAACAATTCATAAGGTTATTGACTCATGTTCCTTAATACGGAGTCCTTAGAAGAATAACTGATGTTAACAACAAGCTACTCAGAAGTATTTCTGCCTCCTTTATGGTACTAACTGCCTTCAATTCCCATCTCACAGCTCTTTCACAAGACAGCAATTACTACTTGCCTCTGCACATTCTAGGAAACTCGGGAACTGGAGCAAGCCTAATGCCATATCTGAACTTCAAACCCGTAGGTAACTGACTCTTAGTTTACAGACATTTCACTACCACATAACACAAATGAAGGGAAGGATGCAGACAGAGAAAGAGAGAGGTAGAGAGGTAAAATACATTTCTAAAGAACTTCCAATGTCTCCTCAATTCAGATTACAACCAGCTAGCATGGAAACAGAACTAAGATTCACACTGAAATGTCAATTTAGAAATGAGACAACTTATTTATTTGAGTCTAAAAAAAAGCAAATCTTCCAGATTTCTAATGGCTTCAGCACTTTAAAAAAAAAAAAAACATTCACACACAAGTCTACAACTAGTTGTTTCCACAGCTCATAAAACAGGAACCGCATCTCAACTGTGCCACAGTCAGAGAGCAAATGTATTGTAAAGACTTTGAAATTAAAAATTGTTACCTTGGGTCCCCAAGCTCTCCTTTGAACTCAGATGCATCAAGGGAACCTATTCAAGTTATCTGTTCATATATATATACAGGATGTAGGGAAGGAAAAAAAAAAATACAGTTTCCCAGATAAAAACTGTTTCACATATATATCTCTAGGTCAGATTTGATTAAATATTTTGAGGTGCTGTTAAATGAGAAAGAAGCAGAGCAACAGAGAATGACAGAGACAGAGAACAAATTAGAGACAGGGATGGAGGCAGACACACAGCAGGGAGGCAACAGAGAGAGAGAGAGAGAGGGAGCCCAAGAGACAGACTACTAAGAGAGACAGACAACTAAAAAAAGACTACGTATGTTTCAGTGATGGGCACACAAGCTTCAGGCAGCACTGAGACTGCAGCCACACATATACACCCTTGTCCCATGCAGTTAATTGTTGGTGCCAAGGGAATTGTTGAAAAACAATTTACATGAGGGAATAAGGGAGACTGCTTCCTATTTGTACCTCTTTACAGAATATGGTCTAGTGGAAGACCTTTATTTTATTTTCTCAAGTTTTATCAACCAAAGGCAAAAGAAAAAAATTTGTACCAAATTATATATCCTAATATATAAAGGGAACAACCTGTGCTCAAAGAGAAAAAGAACTGCATTTCCCTGTAAAATGTTGGTAACAGCCCATCTGAAAGACCATCGTACACTTTGGAAGGTATTGCACCCTGGATGGATCGTTTCTTCAAAAAATTACCTCTGCTAAAAACAACAGTGCAACTAGTAAAGCTGGGCTTGAATACTAGAATAAACTGTGATAGCAAATGATCTTTACATTATAAGTAATTTCTGAAACTGCTCTAGATTTTTTACATTCTAGAAGGCTCAAGTGGATTGAATAGAGTCCAATTGGACACCCCTGCCTAGTGTCAGCACAAGATGAATGCTCTTCAAAGTGGAAAAAGAAACAGAGTCCTTAAGAATTCGGTGAGCACTTCAGAGAAAAAACATATACAGACAAGAGCACTATACAATATACCCAATAAGTAAGGCCAGACAAAGCAATTACTATAGATATTAGGACAATAACAGCATCCTTTCTAAAGAGACTCATTCAACTTCCACTTACCCACCCCAATCTCTTTAGGGCTTGGTTTCAAACAGAGAGCATAGCAGGATGATCTTGTCTTTGGTAGACATAATTACTGTGCTCCTTAATCAAACTGTTAGCAAGCCCAAGTATGAAAGCTGCTAAAAATAGGAAGAAGGAATGACAAACTACTTGCTGAAAAAGAAGCTGAATGTTGTTAAAAAATGTAATTAAGGCAACATGAGGGGAGGCCTCTCCATGTAGTCAGATTTGTCTGTTGCTCAAACATGCTAATTTGCAGCTTCCTTAAAATGCAAGAACTAAGTTGGTGATTTATGCGATTGCAACAGCTTTCCCAGGAATGAATAATTACTCTACGGTGCCTGTGGTGGTTGTGAGATAGTTCTAACCCCTCTCTTGTGGAATGTGATGAAACAATGTGCTTCAATTCCTCCCTGAAAAGAACAACCTGATATACACTCTGATGTTGCAAATCTCAGCCAGGTCATTACTCATTAAATACCTTAAATACCATCAGTCCTCCTTGAAGAGAGTCCTTCTTGAAGAGAAAATGCACACAGCTAACACAAGGAAATACTTGTTAAAGTTAGATTTCTCCAGTGAAACAAAGGCATTGCCAAGGTTTAACAAAAATGGCCAGGATAACCATATATATTTGCTACTGTCCTGAAACTAGCTTAGAGTATCCCAGCAAGCATTAGAATTAACAAAGACGGGGAATCAAAATATATTGTTCAAGAAAATTTATTTATGGCCATCCTTTACTGGTTCCCTTCCATTTTCAGTGTCCTCACTTTATGTTGAGGACATATTCCCGAGGTATTCTTTCCAAAGATACTTCCTTGCTTTGAAAGTGCACAACCTCTACAGTTCACATTTGTAAAAAATTGCAAAGGGCAATCATCAAAGTTCTTACATAGACAAAATTGTTTTTAAAATATGTATAGCAAAATGAAAGTAACCTAAAAGAAAACAGAGATATCCTTAAATGTGCAAGCTGATACTTAATTCTCAGATGTAAAGTCAAATTCTTTATGAACAATAAATTTGTACTTTATTGACTAAGCTATCTTTGGTCAGAGTCACATATCTTATTGTTTTTTCTCCCCAAACAGATGAGTATTTTAAGCTTGTAGAAGACCTTGAGATATAGCAGATGTTTTGTTTTGTTTTGGGTTTATTATGATCATTACGCATGATTATTAGCTGCCAGTAAAATTCCAATTTATGCGAGATTAGACATAATATTACAATAACAATAGTAAATAATAAAAAACAATATTCAGAGAACTGGCTTGGTCTTTGTCTTTATTAACTGTATGCAAACAGTTAAAGACCTAAATTTGTGACACTGGTGTCACCCATACATCTGCTACATCAAATGTTTTGAAATAAACATTGAGTTACCCAGCCTTCAGTTGACAAATTCCACAAGTATGTGACATGCTGGAAAGTCTGTCTCTTCTCAGAAGAGCAAAAGTGGGACATAAATTTAGCCTTTTCATCTCAACTGTTTTGCTGCATACAGGGAATAATAGATTCCCCTGCTATGTTAGCGAAAACAAAGGCCAGGAGCTGCTCGCTGAGATTTCTACCCAGCTAAGGGGTGACCAAACTCTGAGAAACCTTTTCTTACTAGTTTAGTGGGGCAACCTCTGGGCAGCAGATAATGAACTTCTGCCAGCACCGCTTGTCAAAAACTGAACAAATCTCAGTACAGGATAAGAACAAAGGGTGGATTTAAAAAGAAATGCTCTTTTTAAAGAATGATGATAAGAAACATTAGTTGAAGGTGTTATTTTCTCAGCAAATACTACTGAGATGCAATAGGAGAGGAAAATAGAGGAAAATTCAAAAGTGTTTTTATATCATTGTTCATTTAATGTGCTCCTTTTGCAAAACATATAGGTTGAAAAACTTAACCTTAGCAAATGATATAGTAGGTAAAGGGTAAACTGAGATTTCCATCAGTCTGGTGTTCTATAACCAGTGGAATATTAAAAAAGGTCAGTTTGCGAGCTCGGAAGCAAAGTCAGAGACCAATATTTGAAGTAAAATACTAAAGGGAAACACTAAAACTGCAATCAGGCTGTTTTTTCTTCACTCCTCTCTGTCCAGTGCTTTTGCCCTTTCTGAAATGTTTTTTCTCAGGGGCACCACCATCTTAGCTGAGGGACTCAGCTGTGGCCCACGGGGCGTCCTGGATACCAGAACTTACTTCTGAAGGTATATAGTCAGGTTTTGTCCAAAGACAATAGCATGCACCAAGTATTTAAGTTAAGACTGCCTGAACTGCACCATCCTCAAACTTGCCATATTGCTTTTGAAAGCCTTCACGGGATTGAGCTCTTTAACAAACTGATACTTATGAGCAAAATTTTCTCTGTATTATGAAATATTGTGGAGCAGCATGTTAAAATGGTTGTTTGAAAAGCTCTAATACACATGCATACATGGACCGCAAGTATGTTGTTTTGTTCAGTATTTAGAATTCACAAGACATTCTAGCTGCAACAAAAAATTTATTTACTACCTGAGCTGTGTTTGTAACCCCTGAGAACAGTTGGAATTTTAAATTATCCTGTAAAAGGTCAACATAATTAATAATTACAGCTGCAACTATGTGTGAAAAACTGTAATTAGGCTTTTTCTAAACAATAATAAAAATAGTCTATAGAAAAGCAAATTAAAGCCTTGCTACTGGATGCAGCAATAATTTTTTTGGAAAGCATGTCTAAGAACCAGTCATATCCCGTAGTTTTCTGTGGATTCACACTAATTTTCTGTTCCTCTTTAGTGCTCTATTATTCAGTGTGTGAACTGGTATCTAAATGGAAAGTTAGTTCTGTGTACTTTATATCATACTGTTCATCTTTTCTCTCTTAGCTATTATTACAGATCAATAATTTTCAGACACGGCAAGCAGAATGCTAACGAAGCGTCAAAACACTGGCAACATGACTTATCCTTCAGACCCAAGACTACTCCATAACCTTTCTTAAGATGTTAGCCTTCCTGCTCACTGAAGACAGACAATAATTTTAGCCTACTGGACAGTCAAGCACCACACGTAATTGTCAAAGGGTTTAAAAATATCCTCAGCCATTTTTTTAGTCAAAGTCCAAAAGCAGAAAATACAAAGTAATTCCTTTGAAATTACAAATATAGCCTCCAATCTGTCCATAACCTGCTCCTACATTCCTTCAAGACTGTCTTTTAAGGACACTGAGAGTCCTGTGTCCAGTCCAACTGGCTCCATAGCCAAACTGATTTATGAGCCCTTCTTCTGGACCTTTCAGGATTTTTTAGGTCTAACATTAACTCTCCCTTGAAATGTTTAATTGCCTGTAACTAGTTATGTAAAAAAAGCCCTAAAATTTTTCCAGGTGTGTTCATATAACCCAGAGACCAAGACCTTTATTAATCCCATTTCCTGACTTTCAGAAGGTAGAGCCTGGTTTTGGATGACTTTTTTTCTCTATCTTTCTAAACAAATGTCCCTTATCCATATTCTGTGCCCTTACCCCACGTCTTGTGTTAGCTTCTACAGAAGTAACAGTTCCCAGAAAGGTTGTACTTAGACCAGAAATATTCTTTTCTACCTTAAAATGCCCATAATGGGGCAATCACTTAACTTGAACCTCAAAAGCACCCAAACAAACAATCCATCCCCACTATGGATTCCCAAACTATCTGTAAGGATTTAATCAACTCCAGCTTCAGTGGGACTTACTGCCTTTCACCACTGTAGGATCTAGGGACTAGCAAAGCTTCTCACTCAACTGCAAGACGGATCTGCTTGCTCTTTCACAAGTACTACAGGTATCAAACAGAAGACATGGAAAGAATAATTAGTTCTCCTAGTAAGTAAAATCAAGTTTTCCAGATTATTCTCTTTATCAGCTACTGTAAATGAAGAACAAAGGGGAAGAGAAAAAAAAAAAAAAGTTGCCAGAGAGAATTACTAGATCTGCCTATCTGGTAAAATACTGATGTAAAGGTGAATGCATCATGGGTGATAACCTTACTTCCAGAAGGAGTCCAGGCTTCCATCAGCTCCAAAAATAAAGGTTCCCAAGCTAACATTTTGTAAACATCCAATGAGGTAAACAAAAGAACAAGCAAAATTTAGAACCCTCTGAGGCTTAAGTAACAGCAGAAAGCAAAATCATAATTTGTAAAAGCACGAAATTCTATTCCCTCAAAAAACACACTACATCTAAATGGAGTGCAACAAAAAAAAAAACCAGTAAGAAACTTTCCAGATCATAGAAGATTAATCTAAGTGAACATTAAGTGCTGGGACAAATAAGTGTTAAACACGTTAATCAAACTTGAAATTTCCTACAGAAAATGAAGGCAAATTCTAATAGTCTGAAGGGCACTGTCAAGAATTTTTATAAACCTATATAATGAAATGAGAAGTGGCAGCTCCTTAATAAACATTTCTTTCATCAAGCAGTTTTGTACAGTGAGGCTGCACCACGAGAGAGACAGTCTAAGCTTTTTTGGTGTATTTCCTTGCCATACCTTTTCTGTAGCTTCCTTAAAAGTCCATCTGGATATATGTATTAGCAATGTGTCTATGACTGGCTTATGAGCAATTAAAAAGTTGCCAAATTAACAGATTTTTCTATAGCAAATCTTGTTATATTGTAACACAATTACTTACAAAGTGAAGCAAAACGGTAAGATAAAAGAGCACAGCAAAGCATAATATAGTAACAAAAGATGCTAAAAAATTACAGTGAATAATTACAAGAAATAATCAAAGCTATGTGTAAGTGAATGCAATTTTAACATGACACGTGTATAGCTCAGCATACCTATGCAAGTGTTTATTTTGTTCTGTGCCTCTGATTCTGAGCAGATGCATGTTTTCAGCTCTAAGTAGGCAGCTTGATTCTGACACTGACTTGGAAGGTTCTGGAACTTAATCACTTTTGGGAAGGAGGAGAAAACAATACCATCAGCCATCACTGGCCCACAGATACCCTCATCTGGCAAAGTCATGAACGGTTCAGTTCAACAGAAAGATAATTTATTTTTTAAACACTTGTATAGAATTGGAAGTTCCATGCAGGATTGATTAAACAAAGATCAAGATCTAACAACTGATAATTTGAAAAAGAAAATAAAAGATTTGTTTGGAAGAATGAACTTCATTTTCAAGGTTAAACATAGACTAACATGTTCTCATCCATCAAGAGAGGAGCAGAAACTATAGGAATCATACTAGGAGAGAAAGAGACATATCAGCACTTACACCATATCTTTCTCTACAAAGTTGTATTTTAGAAGCCACAAAACCTGACAAGGTCCAGTCAGAGCCTAGGCGTTATTGAAGTAGCAAGCCACGCAGAGAGTTCTCATTACTTCCAACCTAAATTTCCCTTCTGGAAAAAGGGTTTGCCAGAAAAGTATGTTCTTTGGGTGGACAAACAACAGCATGACATTTTTCCAAAGTCAGGTCCAGTCGTTCCTCGAGAGCCTACATTATGTAAAAGGACATGTGTGCCATCTGGGTTAGGCACGAGAGACAGCACAGAGGCCCAGTGTGGGGCTGCAAAGAGGCTGCTAAAGGAAGGTGAGGGCTGCCGAAACCTTTCAGTCCCAGCCCTTTTTTTGCTGGAGCCATAGCTGCAGCCCTGTGCTCTCACTTTCATCTTCCATGTGTAATTACCAAAGCAGGTCAAGAAAAGATGGAAAAAAATAATAGCTTTGTATCCTATGCTTACAAGAGTTGGGGCTGCAATTCTGTTCACGTTACTACCATGCCTTTGTAGCTACTGCAACTAAAGATAAAAACACTGTCTCAATGAGCTGCCCAGACCTCAACTCTATTAAATGAAAGTGTAAAGATTTCTGTTGAACTATATGGGTTGCTGTTACCAGCAACCAGGTTTTCCCCCTGCGTGTCAATATCACCTACCCGACTTTCAAATTCCTCAGCCTTTTGAACTACGATATTTATTTTGCTCTACCTAGACTATCCCAACCCTTCTCCAAAGACTGCTCTGTAAGACCAGCAGTATAGGTGTGGTCCTAACAAAAAAGCACAATATTAGGAGGAGGGCTGAAAACTTTTTAAATATTGGTAAGTCCAGAAACCCTGAACAATGCAGTCTTTAGGTGCACACAGCTTAGCTCATGTAGTACTAGCTACTGTAGCAGTAGTAGTTTGCAGAAGTATTCAGTAGGGGCTGCTTTTTTTGTTTGTTTGTTTGTTTTTTCTTTCCAGGCTTAGTATCTCTTCAGCTTTATCCACTTACAGCTTCTCTGCCATCATCACTTAAGGCCATCTCCATAGATTCAAGATAACAGATTCATAGAATTTAAGGCCAGAAGAGGGAATTTTACATCTTTTTGATCTAGTTTCCTATGTGTTCATTAAATAATCAAGTTCTACCTTACATTTCCCTCTTACTAGAGTGGACACCTTTTTGTGTTTTGTCTTTTTGGAAGGAATGTTTTAGACAAAAGCTCAATCTGAAGACACCAAGAACTGAAGAACAGCCCACCTCCTTTAGTGTCTTATCCAGAAGACAAACAACAGGTGCCCAAACTTCAGTGTTTTAGCTCAGATTATGAGTGAGATTTTGAAGACCTCCCAATCATCACTACTCACAATACATTGCTTTGCATTGCAGAAAGGCCTTGAAGATTACACACTGTAGTCTTTCTCTCTGAAGCCATACTAGAAAATGGAATCTATTAATGGATCTTCAGGACTTGAAACGTTACTTTCCTCTTTGATCTTGTCTTTGCATGAGGGCTGCCATCTGAGAAAGTTCAGATGGTCAAAGTTTCCCTTCTCAAATACGTAACAGAAATTTTCTTTAATCATTACTTTTCTATGAAGTATTAAAGACACCATCCCAGATATAGTTTTGCACCTAGGAAAAGGAATAGTTAGATCCAGCATTTGAATAACTCTTCTCATTATTATTAGACAGACTCAAAAACAAACAAAAAACACACAATCCACAATGAAGACGAATGTGTTCATTGATTGGAGGTGCTTTAATTTCTTATAAATACACTTTTTGTGATAAAATTTGATGATGTGTTGATTAAGACCAATTTGAGATGAAATAGAAATCATTTACATGAAAATTAGAAAATTCAGGTAGTTTTCTGTAAACTTGCCATTTACAGTATTTCTGTTCACCCTTCAATGGATGATTCAGACCACCCATTTTCCCAAATCCTTTGAGATATTGTACAAATATGAGGACAAGGAGACATGTACTGATTATGGAAGCAATGTGCCTGTCACATATATTGAGAGGAAAAAAAAAAGAGCTGTAATACGCAGTATGTTTAGGTTTTATCATTTGCTATGCCTTATGAACAATAATACATCCTTAGATCAGGCAAACGTTAAAGAGACTAGCCACTTCTAAGACTGAGATGTTTCTGTTCAAGTATCAAAGATAGATTTCTTTTCCCTTCAAGTTCCAGCTCCATAGAAAGCAGAGTTATTGGTTTATCTTCACTTAATGCATGATCCAATAAAACAGCCCCCATTTCAATTCAAATCAGGAACACCCAGAAATCAGACACAGGTATTAAGAGATACTAACAGTGCAAACTCTAAATTGAAATAAGAATGGAAATAATCAAAAACTGAAATAGAAAGCAATGATTTCTTGTTCTCCCCTCACAGGGCAGATATTATGCCCTTGGAAGGATGCTAAATGCTTATTTCACCACTGGATTGATTCTGCACTGCTTATGAATTTGTTGTACTTTTCCCTGTTGGAAGAATAGTCTCAGAGCAACTACTCAGATCTGCAGGTGCTTATTGTATGGAGGAATATGACTCAGCTACAAGGCAGAGTCAGGAGAAGTGCCTGTTTACAAGGCCCCATGGTAGCCAGAGAAGTTGTGCTGGAAGGGCTGGATGAGCACTGCTCCCCTGAGCTCCTCTCAGTTGCAGGTTCTGAGTCAGTTGAAAGAGCTGCAAAAAAAACAGTTACCTGCTTCTCCTCCCTTCCCTTCCTATTCTTGAACATGCAATGCCACAGTCCATTAATGGTCTTATAGGAGTAGAGAAAATTCCCTTTGTACTGATGTTGCTGCTTTGTGCAACCAGTAGACCTTCTGTAACCATATTTAATTTAGCTCTTCAGGTCTAAATTACAGGAAGTTGGGCAAAGAATGAAGAACAGCTCACAGGAGATTGCAGTCAGGCCCTGAACATATATACTCTCTAGTGAGAGTATATACTACAATGCTATCTGATGGACTCTGACTCCTTTTTATTCCATCTATTTTCTCTACTGATTAAGAGTAATGGTCAGACCCATTGCACAAGAAATTGTAGTCATGATTTCCCCATGGTGCTTCATGAAATTCAAAACAATAAGGAATACTTAGTAAAAAGGTAATTTATATTGCTTTAGCATTAGGTGGAAAATTAGCTCACATTTCCAAGGTAAGATGCAGCTTTCTTTAAAAGCCGTAACACACAAGTCAGCAGTTAAAGACCAAAGCCTACAAAAACTGAAATGAAGTAAGCAAAGGGAATAAAGAAAAGGCTTTCAGTTCTAAAATATTCAGCATTTTAGTATAGTCAGGGAGATAACTTACTAAACTAGGGCCTGAAACACAACAGAAACTCTTCAGGAGAGGACATTTTTGCCCAGAAAGGGCTCTTTCAGGATGAGGACTTTAATTTTTTCTATTTTCTCATTATATGTGTAATTTAGGGAAATTGAATGGATTTTATATAATATTTTGGTCTGCTAATGTAAAGATTTTATTCTGCTTAATATATGCTGACATTTCCACAGTACAAAATATCATGACACACAATATCTACCAATATGGATATTGTCAGATGCCAGCTTGATACATTCTCATTCAATTTTAGCACCCCAGCTGAAGTGACCAATAAACCTTTTGGATAAAATACAGAACATTTTACAAGAAACAATACTAACTAAAAGACCTGTTCATCTGTTACTTGCTTTCATGTTTGTCCTATTTTTACTTCCCTCCCTACTGGGCATAGACATATACTATTTATCTGGAAATCATCATTGCAGCACAGCCTTAAAGATCACGTTCCTTTATTATGTTTCCAGTATAAATATTTTAAAAAGTATGTTCCATCTTTTTAGTGATTTCCAGTTTAAACAATTACATGGTAGAAAAGAGATACGAATACAGATGCAGGAATCGGTGCCTTTCTTATACAAAGCTAGGTGTTTTGTATAAGAAGAGAGAGGTGGGAAATAAAGTATAAGCAATAGCTATATTTTTAAAGATTCTGGAATTAGGTATTCTTGCCCTACAAAGCCTCTCACCAGCCACTCTAAAGAGGGTTATTTTAGATGTCACAGAAAGTAAACAGATAATCTCTGCCCTTGAGATATGAGTAGAAAACTGTTCTAGAGATTTCACCACATCAGACTGTAGTTGCACTACAGCTGGATTAAATATTTCAAGTCATGTCTGAACGCACTCAGTCCATTTCTAAGCAGCATGAAAAATTGAAATGGTAACACTTAGTTCATTAATTCTTTATAAATACATAACAGATGTGATTTTAAGATATGAATGAAAACTTTCACAGATATGACCTGTCTTATCAATCTTCTCATCACAAAATCTTCCATAACCTCACAGCAACAAAATGTCACAACCACAAACTAGAGTTGTGTTACAAGAAATATTACGCATAAAATTCAAACTGTAATGACACTGCAGATGATCATCTGTCTGTTCTATTTATCCAACTGCCTGTTTTTTCTCTCTAGGATCTGCTAATAACAGCTAATTTGAATAAATTTTTGAAACTTAGGTAATTATTTATAGTGCTCACTATTATTTTGCGAAACAACTACCCAGCCGTTAAGTACCTCACTTGTGGAATTTCCACACCATTAGAAAGGAAATACAAAGTCAATAATAGATACCTTCTACCTCTTCACCCCACCCATATGAAAGTTACATACACACATGACAAGGCACACTTTGCATTTCCCCCACTGATAGTTTCCCTTCTTTTATACATTATGAGTTAGACGATATAAATAATTAAACTCATATAAAAATAATCTGCATTTCTGAATCTCATGATAGAGGAATAATTTTCTGAAAGGTAATCTCTAAGCTTTCTGACTGTCACAGTGCTATCACAAAAGAAGCTTTTATTTTTTCCCCTCCTGAAATGAAAATAACATCTTTAAAGAATGCACCAGCAGGTTTTGGGAAATTATATTAGTCTTCACTTTTAGTCCCAAAAACATAAATTTGTATTTTGTGAGAACAACTTTTAAACTAAATAACTACTATTTTAAAGTTCACTTCTTAATAGTTCCTTCCAATTTTCTGGCACTTGTGGAAGGAGAAGCAACACTGACTAGTCAAGATAAGGTCTACAGGAATGTTTCTTGAGGTAGGAAAAGAGCATCTAGTTTCCTTGGAACTACGTTAACTATTTTTAGTTTTCTACCTTAAAAAAAAAAAAAAAAAAGCATTACAAAGTAGAAGGGAGAAAGGAGTTGAACAGTGAACTGAACTGAGAAGTTTCAACACAAGTCTGACTACATTAGTGAGGAGGTGGAGCTCAACTCTGACAGCTCCATTCCCCACTTCCCCTGCCACTTAAAGACAGACACCTGGCACACACATATCCCGAAAAGGCACAAGGGCAGTGGCATAACGCCATGCCCAGGCCCACTCTGCCTGTTCTATACAGCCCAGCCAGGTTACACCTCTTGGTC
Source organism: Phaethon lepturus (assembly GCF_000687285.1). Lineage (NCBI taxonomy): Eukaryota > Metazoa > Chordata > Aves > Phaethontiformes > Phaethontidae > Phaethon > Phaethon lepturus. The sequence goes on from NW_010518429.1 coordinate 74,474, forward strand.
CTCCCAACCCATGGTCATTTTCCATTCCTGGAAGACAGTAACAAAATGGGCAGCAGGAGGGAGAAGGCAGGAACAGTTCAGCTAGTCTGAGTAATGCTGTATTTCTGAGCCTGCAAGGCCCACAACATCACCCAGATAATGTCTTCTGCAGTCCACCTCCCTCCCCACCCACTGGCCCCATCCCACCACTCCAGCCCATCACCCAGTACCATTCCCTTGTTGAGTCCCCCACCTCAGAGAAGCCAGAGAGAGAGATGATTACAGCATGATCTCAAAATGAGAGAAGAAGGATGCAGCTGCCTAGTGGGATTGGAGACAAGGAGAATGAAAGATCACAGTACAGTTGCAGGAGGGTCAGGAACCACTTCACCCTGGGGAGAGATAGGCTAATCACACCAGAAAGTATTAAAGGGGTCAAGGGGTCTTTTACAGATAACCTGTTGTCAAATTAACTCCTTAGTTGATATACACCACTTGTATAGAGCACCAAGTGAGAAAATGTCTTTTTTTTTTTTTTTTTATCCACCATGAGTGAAAAGCTACGGCATACAAATCAAAGTGCAGGCACCATCTTAACCATTCTTATTTTCAAACACAAAGAATAGTTAAGTAGCTGTTTTCTTGAGCTGTGCTCTTGATTGATGGACTACATGGATTAACAGTCTATTCTCTGTCTCTAGAAATAGAAATGTTTATTTTGCTGTGGTTTCTATTTCTCACAGCTCAAGACATAGAGTGACACTTGCCCCAAATCACGTGTCCCTTTCTTCCCCTCAAATTTCTCATCTTATGGTTCTGTAAAACTTTATTATTCCCTGCCACATTATGGGAAGATGATGGCAAAATACTGATAAAATTAATTATATGTAGCAAGATAAATGATAAAGATTACTCCCAAACAGTGTGAGTGTTCATATATAAGTGTTCAGTGCTTACCACAGCTTTAGAGATTTCACATAGGGCTCTTTTCAGTAGTTTATAGCTTTTAGTGTCACTATCAAACACGAGGTTTAGAATTGGCAGAAAGAACAGACCCCTGGCTAACACATGACAGTCCTGTAAAAGCACCAATGCAGCGTTAACTGGTCATATTCAGTTAATAAGAGGCATGTCAAAGTATAAACACAGGGACAAATCCAAATTCTTTTTCCCTCTATAAAACCATTTTCTGCTACACTTTAATAGTCCACCACTCAGCAAAATATAAGTAACAAGTGTTTCTAATGAGCCAACATGTCATTTTATTTACACCTCTAAACATACAGTTAGTAGTGACTTGAACCTTTCTAAGCTGTCATAAGTACAGCTGGTTGTATAGAAGCCAAAACTTTCCATATCCCCAGTCTTCAGCTATCCTGTCCTAGCCAAAAAATTACATGTATGACCTTGAATTAATATTCAGATAGAAGTTTCTCTTTCGGAAGAATGGTTCTATACCAACCTAACCGCACAACCATTTATACACAATACTCAGTTTTCATTTAAAAAAAAAAAAAAGGAATATGGTGATAATGGACTATTTCAAAATGCAGGAAAAAAAAAACACACTTAGTTAAACTGCATTTAGAAAGCACTTTAAAGCTACATAACTTGTAAAACCCAACAATTTTATAGCATGATTGGACCTTCCATATAGGCTATAGCATAAATATTTGTCAAAAATACTGCCTACCCTGTCTTCAAAACATTTTATTGTATCTTTTAAAATTAACATTCCTATGGTTGTGGTGGCACCTAGTGGCAAATTAAAACTGTTTATACATAAAAGTAGCTGATCGTCAGTTATCAGAAATCTATATTCTTTTACTTTCATAGAACTATTCTCTTACTTGCATAACAAATACTCATCTGTGTAAGATGAATTTCACCGCAAAGCAACATCAAGAAATAACAACTGAACATAACACACTGGCAATTCCACCAATTCCACCCTTCTGCCCCCCTTCCACAGACTGATATATGTCTACCAGAGCTGAAAAATAGACTTAGAAAATAAAACCCCTTTTTAGCCTGTATGCCTTGTCAAAGCCTATTAGTCTCTGAGCAGCTTCTTTTAGACATTCCACATGAGGAGTCTTTAATACCAAACTTACTTATTTGAAGATATTTCATGTTATACTGGATTTTGATTTAGCAGAAGAATATGACAATGTAGTGAAATCACAATACAAGCAGAATATAGGAATTCAACATACAGTTGGATCACAATACAAATATGATTTCTATTATTGGTCTTTATATGTTCACTATCATGACACTGGGTACCTCCAGTCACTGGGGGGAATATTTAAGTTGAATCCAGCTCAAGCCCATTGCTATCTTCAAAGTCCATTCTATTGGCTCTTCAGTTCTTATGCTCTATTAAGCAGCTTACACACTTCATGCTGGTCTGGCTAGCTCAGGAAAACATTCTCATTCTTGATTAACTTGGGAAGGAAAAAAAAATAGAATAGACAATTACACAACTAGTCAACCCACTCAACTGATACAGACAGCTGATTGAAAACAAAGTCCACCCTCCAATCAACTTTGTGTTGACCTAAATTCATCTTTCTTTGCAATAGCTGTGGTCACTCCTTGCTTTCTTGCCCGAGTTACATGACCTGATTTCCTGTGCCCACCTCCTCCGAGCAGTCTTCCACAGTGGGGAGGTTGTTGATCAATCACACCACCATCTCTTTTTCATTGCCTCCATCAGAGAGGGACCATGCAGGGACAGATTGTCAATTATGTCAAAGCTGTGCTCAGATACAGTGAGGAGGAGACCATCTGGAAAACAGTTTCCTCTCCTTCATCCCAAGCTGTGCAACTTAATATATGCAATAGTTACAAAGGTCAGAAGAGTTTTTCATTTGAAAATGTTTCCTAAAATGGAATACCTTGGCTATAACAACAAAAAAATTGGATTTTCAGCATAAATTGCTTTTGGTGTTCCCCTGTGATGACGTAATATACTTGCTGCATAGATGAGAGCCCATTTTGAGTATCCTAGGCAATACAAGAACCTCTGTCTGTATTTGAGGTAGCTTTCTTTTTCCCCCCCTCTTACTGACATTAGCATAAAGTATTTTCTTCTGGCAACCCAGGGCTAGATTTCCATAGAAGTTATTCACATATTTAGAACTTATAAACTCTTTCCTCATTTCAAAACTTAAACATTTTGTATGAACAACAAATACCACTCTGTAGGTTTGTTTTATGGTTTGTTTCTCCTATTCAAACTCTACATGCAGTTTTCCAATAAGCCTCCTAAATTGTCTTCCTTAAGGCTTTCTCCCTGATCAGTTGCCCAGATCCTTCTGCCAAATTGTTTTTCTTTTCCTTGTTTCTGCCTAAGGACCGTATGAAGAAAAACATCCGGGGCTTCTTCAGGCAAGCAGTTGGGTTAAGCCTTCATTCTACAGAGCAAAATCCCAGGGAGGCATCATACAAGGATGTTTCAGTTGCTCCTCACAGAGTCCTTGGCACTAAATTTTGGCGTGCAGATTATTTGGAGGCACATTCTTGGTGCCAAAGACACTGACACATCAATTATTAACATTTTACCAACACCTCTCCAGTTGCTCAGAAGCCTCATGCTCTAGCCATGTTATTACAGTACTAATTCATGAATGCCAGCTTAACTAGGCTTCTTTTTGGAGGGGGTGGAGGGGGTACCTAGATATATCCAACAGCAAGTAAAATGTCTACTCCATCTCCACCGGGATGTGCAGATCCTGAACAGACTCTTCAAGGCTGGTAATACACACTGCAACTGCTCTCTGGGGAATCAGAGAAACAAACAAAACAACAACAACAAAAAAAAACAGATTTTTTTCTACTGGAATACAACATAGTTTTATCATGCTTAGGGACAGAAAAGACAAGATAAACTTACAGTCTAAATCCAAATACATATCTATCATATGACTCTGTACTAATACCTCCAGAAGTCCACCTCCAAAAGCCAGAGGCTTCCCCAGAACTCAGTAACTACCTCCCAGCAGCCACAGGGCTCTAGACCTCCTCCTCACAAGCGAGAAGGAACACTAATCCTACTCTCCTCAATTACCTCATGTAGCTCAGTCACCAACATCATTTTGACTAACAGCTCATCGGCTGGATCTCATCATCAGCTACAGAGAAAGTTCACTGAACTCGTTAAAGAGAGGAGATGGGAATCACTTGTTTATCTTTATGTCAGGATACAGAAATTTTGTGCAACTGTTGTTGCATTGTAACTTTATCTCTCCATAAAACTGCACATGTTTTCACGTCTCTCTTAAGCCTGCTTTATCAAAGAAGCCTTTTCATCAAAGATCTAGCAGCATTTATCTGTATATAGAAATCATTGATTTTTTTGTCCAAATTATTCTAACAAACAAAACTGTCTCTTACCATTATAATGAAGCATTATGGAGTAATTATAAAACAATGAGTGAACTGTCTTCTGAATCTCTGGTGTGGTCTTGCAGCTTTGTCTAGGACCTTTCTAGAAAAACTAGCTATGCCCGAGACTGCTTAAAATCACACAGTCAGTCTTTTCCAGCCCACATTAGGATAGCAGAATTGAGTAAACTTATTAACATAAAAAAACACAGGAAGAGATTAGTCAATTAGTCAACGTGATTTTCACTGCTTATACAGCTGTAAGGCAATAATTTCCATGCATGAATGAAATAACTAAGATATGCTCCGCCAAAGAGGGACAGACATAAATGTACAAAACATGAATATTTGTGTGAAGATTTTACTTCAGTTTATATGTATAAAGACATTGCATTGCCTTATCTGTGCAATTAAACTCTTATTATTTTACCACTATAGTAGTGCTGAAAAGATAGTACTATTGTCAAAGTGACCTGAAAAATACTTGCTGTACAATTTAAGTATTGGAGTTAACTCTTTCTTAGATTATTTCCATCACAGGTGATATCCTTTCACAATGGCAACAGAAAAGGGAAAGATCATTTTCATCTACAATGATGCACAAGTGGGGAAAGTCACAGGAAATGAAAAGTATAAAACAGATTAACAAACTTAGAAAATTTAATGCCATACTACAGAAATTTCAAATGTATCCACAGGACTTCTTTCCAGTATTACTAAAAAATATTTTGACATTGTTACATTTCCATCTTTCCTTGCCCATATCTAGATATCTTTTCTCTGTTTAAGTGACATATCTCATATATACCCTCTGTATTGTACACGTTATAGACTTATCATTGCAGTACAGAAAGCATACAAGACAAATTTGACTTTTATCATCCAAAACTAGGATACCATGATTTATGAAGACTACAGAGCAAGAAGGAGTCCTAGTGAGACTTGTTTTCAGCACTGAGGAACTATTCTGGTGCACTCATTCGCATGTGGATTATGCCCTAAAATGGCCTCAAACAGATGTTAGAACTTCATTTTTCTCTCATGAATACCCATCTGTATTTATTGCTAGCCCAGAAACCCCAGCTTAACATCACACATATTAGAAAATAATAAGTACCCTCCAGGGTCGGGTAACTTGTCCACCTAGCACAATACTCTGTTTCAGACAGTGACAACAGGAGACTACTTCAGAGGAAGAGACAAGCCTGAACATTTTCTTACGTCTGCTTCTCCTCTACTATCTCAGCATCTGCAACTACTATATTTGTGATACTAAAGGATGCATCCTTGCCTATTCTCTTATTTTCCATTAGCAGAATTCTTTTCTATGAATCTGCTTAATCCATTTTTGAACCTGATGACACCATCTGCTTCTACAATCTCCTGTGGTAGCAACATTCAGAGGCTCACTACCTAGTGTATAAAGAATTACTTTCTTCTACCTGTTCAAATCAACTTTTCTAGTTTCAGGTGCCCTCCAATTCTTGTATTATGGGACTTAGTGAATAACAGCTCCAAATCCACCTTCCTCCTCGGACACATGATTCAAAGAAATTCAAATTTAAGAAATTCAAACTTAATAACATTAAAGTGTTATTAAGCAGACTTCTTTATTACAGCACCAGACACATGGGGGATATCTCCTCCTAACATGCATGCCTCGTGTTACCAGCATCTGAATTATATAGAGTACCTACATTCATATTCATTGCAATTTTTAGCATATTCATGACATTTCTGAGAAATGTTTAACATACTCAAATGTCCCTGACACGTGCGCTGTTAAATGAGTCGGTGGTCCTCTGGTGGTCTCTGGTGGGTTTTTGCAGTACTTGATCCCCTTAACTTGTCTGTCCTCCAGAGGAACTCTTTTCTTATCTACTTGCTTAGCTTGTATTTTAGGTTCTTATTGGTTCCTGCCAATTACTTGGTTAAGATAAAAGAAGTTGTCCACAGTAGTTTATCTTACAAAATCCTGACATACAAAAGGAAATTTACAAAACTCACATTTGATTGATTTTACATTGTAAAACCTTCTTCCTTGTCTCAGACCTTTGTTTCACACCTTTGAGAGGTCTCAATCTTTCCTCATTAGGCAGCTGTTCTACCCCACTGATGGTTCCAGTTGCCTTTTTCTAACTCTTCTTGTCCCCTTACAGCACTTCAATTCTGTCTTGGTCTTCATGACCTTCTTGATGATGTCCAAAATCTTGTTGACCATTTTGGTTGCTGCTGCATGTTAAGGCAATGATATCAGAGGACTGTCAAAAATTGCCCTAAGATCTCTTTCCTGAATTGTAAACACCAGTTCCAAATTTAGTATTGTGTCGACCTGGATGCACTCCCTAAATGCCTTACCTTAAAGTAGTCAAAACTGAAGCTCAGCTGCCACCTTTTGTCCAACCTCTCAGTTTTATAACATCCTACTTGAAGACCTTGTCACTGGCATGGCATTTGGCTACCCAACACAGTATCTGTTGGACTTTGTGCAATAAATCTAGCAGCCTTCATTCTGCTGGGGGACTTCCATCTGCATATTGACCTAAAAAATTAGTGGGCTTTGAAGTGTATATTAATTTAAACTCTCTTTTGAAGCAATGCTTAGGGTTGCTCTTCTCCTACCCTGCTGCACATTTATTAGGCTAGCTACCAATATATGAGAAATATCCAAGCATACCAAGACAACAGGAATAGATTGACCTGAGGTGCTCTGTACCTTCACCGATGCATACTCCCAATGCAAACTACCCATTTGGTCGCCTGCAAGTCATTAATCTGTCGCTCTTTATCCTCACCTGGGCATGGTAAAGCTTCATCCCTTTGCAAGGCTCTTTCTAAGCCTGTTCACACCTTTTTCACATAGCCTTGAGAGGCAGGCGCAAAGCAAAGCAAGCGTTCAGCTATTTGCCTCTAGCAAACTTGCCAACTGCTCTTCCCAAGTGCAGGACTGTTACCAAAGAAACGTCCTCTGCTCCCAGGAGCTAAACACTTCCTGAGCTTCCCTGCCCTCCAAACCAAGCAGCTCTTGCTTCTGCCCTTCCTGAGCAAAGCTGCTGTGCAGACTGCCCTGTTAGCTATGTTCTCAACATGACTCAGCTACTGCCTTTCATCATCGCCTGAACAAGCTTTATATTTCCCCTTAGAGAGTTCATTAACTCAGAGGCAGGGAAGCCTAGTTCCAGCTATCACTCATCTTACCTAAACATCTGCCAAAAAATGATCACAGTTTTGCCATTTAAAATAATTATCATTTAACAGTTAACATAATTAACAGAGATACAAGCATTCTACAGCCAGAAGAAGAGCTGACATTTCAGCTTCCATACTTTCCTTTCTGAGCTGAGTTAAGCGTCACCCACAAACAACCTGCCCCAAATTGAAATGTCTTTCAGATTAACATGGTTCACTCTGCGGGGGTTGTCTGTGTGATCTTAAAATAAGTGTTGAGGGTTTCCTCAGGGTTGATGTCAACCGGGGCCAGCCTGCAGTCTTTCTTTTGCTTCCCTTCTCCCACCAGCACAGACCTTTTCTATTCAGCAAATACCCGACGTCCACCAGCCTGTAAGTCTGTGTGCCTATGTACCACATTGTCTTCTCCTTATAGCACCTCTTCCTTCTGGCACTGTGCATGCATGGGAAAGGCCAGGTTCTAAGATGCGGAAAGCAAATGTGCAAAGACTGAAAAGAATTATTTCAGGGAAGAAGTAAGGAATGTGATCTAAGGTCCCTTTGATTTTAGCATGTTGTGGCAGAATAGGTAGAATCACAGAAAACTACTATCAGCAGCACAACCTGGGAACAGAAAATGAAAACTCCTAACAAAAGATGCCATCCCAAGAATGTTTTCTGTAAATGAAGACCATTAGAAGATTACAAAACTGACACAAACATGTTTTACTGAAAGAGGATTAGAAACATCAGGCTGGCCAAAACATATATTCATATCCAGAGGAGAAAAGTCTACAGTCAGTCATGAAAAAGGTGTGTAAGTGTCTGGCAAAGAACATGCTTCGAATTTCTTCTGTAAGCAAGAATAATCTCTTTCTGTCAAAAACTTAGACACCCAGAGCAATGAACTAGGTTGCAACTGAAAACAAAAGGACAAGAGTTGCCTAAATTTGAAACCACCTAACATGTTTCCAGGATACATTTCATAAAATTAACGTGAGGATTCCTCTTGAGTAAATCTGACATTAAACTTTCTTGCCCCACTGAAAAGGTGCAGGTTGGGAAATAATCTGCTACAAGAGAGTAAAGGTAAAATGTTATCCCCTAGGTCTTTAATTTGCTGACATTTAACTGCATCCCTACATGTTTACCTAACTGTAGTGCTGAGAACTATTTAAAATGGTATGGTTAAACTTGCATATGTGCATGCAATATTAGAATTTACGCCATTGTGTGAAACCTATAAATTCTAAATGGAATTATATTATTAATAGATGTTAAAAGAGCAACACATATCCTTTAAGTTGAAAGTCCTTTAGAAAAAAAGTGTCATATTAAGGATACATTTTAAACTAATTTAGGTGAAGAGGGAGGCAGGAGGTGAGGAAAAATAAGTGGTGATTTATTTCCAGTAAATATTACATTTTCAAGAAAAAGTAAAACAACCAGTTTTCAGTTTTTAAAAATGAGTATATCTGCAGATTACTTTTTTTTTGTTTTCAACTCATTTTTAAATAAAGACATTCTCAAAGTGATGTGTTTTATTTTATTCAAAAATATAATTACCTCATAAACCAAAACTGTGGCAAGTCTTATTAACAAAGGCCTGGATCCTGCAAAGATTTACGTACATGCTTATAGTTACAACATTTGGCTCTTCTCATTGATTTTGATAAACTTTGTCAATATCCAAGATTTTCTGTGTCTACACAGAGTATATATTTCAGTGTATGTGTGTAAACTTCCTCTTCTTACATTTTTAAATTTGCTGTCTCTCTCAACATTGATTTTTCCAGTTCTGAGGCTGGTTAAGTCTATGCTTCACTTTGTTTCTCCCCCATAAAAGATTTCCAGAAGACCTCACGGAAATCAGAGAAGTAACTGGCAAACAAAAGATAATTTCTCTAACACTGACGATGATCTAAGAATACTACTATTAGCGGTACTAGTAGGATTAAACAATGCCTTTGTGAATAAATTCAGCAGTCTAATCATTGTGTCTCAGATCTAAAGCTGCAACCTCCTTAGTTATTTATAAAACAAACACAGAACTGAGCAAAAATATTTTTGTCCTTGCTTTTGCAGTAAACTATGGATCTAAGAAAGTTAGTTCTCCCTTGTATTTCAGATATATGTGAGCTTTCTTTAAAAAGTTGATTTTGTGTAATGCACATGGCATTTCTGAGTAACAAAATAACTAGTGTGCTGACTTCCAGGAAAAAAAAAACAAACATGTTTTAATAGTAACCCATTTGCCCTCTTAAATACACTTTTGGCAAGATTCCTTCACTCAGCAAAAAGAAAGAAAGAACACAAGATATAGTAGGGTTCATAACTTATACAAGGAGTTACACTCTTGGTCTCTGTAATTAAGACATAATGTCTAATCTTGATTCATATAGTTTATCATTAAAGAAAGAACTGATAACGAGCATTTTGTTATACCATTAGATTTTTCATGGTTAGGCTTTAATTCAGGACTCCTCACTATAATACAATTTATGTCATATAAAACAGTCCTCTATTAGACTTCCTCCTTAGCCGTTGTTTTTCTCAGTTCCAGTTTTATGGTTTGTTCTCAGGTTGTACAAATGAGAGGCATCATACCACATAGAAGTAAAAAAAAGACATGCAAAAGTTTGGAAAAAAGCTTCAAGTTGAGACTAAACACATGAGAGGAACTAAAATGTCATTTTAAGACTGGATTACATTTTTATTTTTTCTAATTCTGGGTCTGACATGCAAATTCCTTATTTGTATGCATAGTACACAGAACTTCTCGTATGAAACATAAACTACAGACTAAAGAGTCTCCCTTTAAATGTACAAGATCAAAATCATAAAGGTTTAACAGTAAGAACATTAACACTTTTTAAAGACTCTTCCTTACTAAAGTTCCATTGTAAAGACCTTTCACCCCTTCCATATTGAGAAGCCTGTCTTTGAAAAGTTTTTAACTGGTCAGTACAAAAGCACAAATAATTGAAAATAAAAACAGATATTATAGTATAGCACATCTTGTATTCTTTGGTACTCAAGGTATCATTCTGTAGCTTATCTTCTCATGATCCAAACATCTTTCACATAATAGTAGCACTTCCCAAAAGAATCACAGAAATGGTTGGATTTGTCATCTTCTTAGGTAAAGAAATTCCTTTCTTTTTTATTTTTATATTATATTTTATTTCATTCAAGCTGATTGATTTCTGGTACACATCTTCTTTTGAGACAGAGAGGATATTGTAACTGTGTTATTTGTGCCAGTGAAAGCTTTCTAAGAGGGAAAGGTCGGTTCACTAGCCATTTGTTTTATTAACATTCCTTATGGGTTGTTTACAGATGAGGATATTGCCAGACAGAATCATGGATGTTATGCCAACTCTTGTCAGACACTGCAATCGGTCTCATGACAGTAACGGTTAAAGAAATTTTTAGGAATTTGCACAGCTGCAGTGAGTCAGTTGAGCTCAGGTTACAACGTGATAATAACTAGATGTTTGTTTTAATCACTAGCCTTACGTACACACTGTGGGATCTGAGCATAAGTCTACAGCTGATTGAGAACAGATGAAGTTCACTGACTGACTCCATCAAGATGAGCAGAGTCATAGTAGCAGTAGTTAATCATACTAGTAGTTCTCAAGAGCTTTGATTTATAGACATGTAATTATTTTCAGTGGATGTGCAGGCAAAGTATAGCAAATTGAAACCAACTGACAGATGCCTTGCTCTATAAGTTTCCCATTATATGCTTTGAACATGGTCTCTGATCCCAGTTAGAAAGCACTGCTGGGATAGTAGTCTACTGCCTAGACAGGAAGACATCCAAAAAACTCACGGTTACTTTCTCAGTATCATAGTTTGGACACCGAGGCTATGCTAAAGAGACTTAACCTCTAAGAAGGTAGGATTACAGCTAACATCTCCAGGGAAGAGGCAAGAGTCTTATTTCTTCATTTTGCTGGATGAAAAGTTGAAATGTTGCAAACACTTTTTAAAATAGTAAATTATTACATCTCATTTTTTCACATTGTATTGCAATGATTTGGTGGTATAGAAAATTATTCTCCTTCTACACGCAGGCTAATAACTGTCTATTTTATCTGGAGTATTATAGCCACACAGGAATTGTGAGAGAATAAAAGAGGAAGGGGGCAGAGGAGGTTTGTTTTCTTTTTATTTATTTCAGTAGCATTTGGCAATTCACTGGGCTGGTTTTTTTATGTACTAGGCTTTGCAGGCCATGTCAAGGCAGCTTGCAGACAACTCATTTTTTATTTAGGAAATATATGCTTAATGGCTTTTGTGTCTGAAGTTTCATCTGAATCAAATTTTGTGTAGTGCCAGCTTTGGTTTCATTTCATTTGGAATCTGGCAGCAAAGAAGTCACAAAGGGGAAAACAACAAAACCCCACATTCCTTGTTTATGTCCTTTACCCCAGCCACAGTTGAGGCAGACTATGAATTAATTATGAGTCCATATGAAGCCAATACCTTGGTGACTGAGGATTTTATGTGTTTTGATGTTTTGTTACAATATTATACTCAGTGACTGTATTTCCCTTGTTTTTGCTTACATTCAGAGTTGCAAAGATCTATGTACATGTGTTTCTCAACTTTTTTTAAACAGATGAGTCAACTGAATATAGTTAATTTTAGTGCTAAATATGTTCATTTGGTACAAAACCAAGTAGTTGCTCTGAGAGAAAATAATAATAGCAAAGAGGAATGCTGAATAGCTCGTTTAGGTCTAAGAATTGCTATTCCCCTGCAGGTCTAAATGAGGTATGGGAATTAATACTTTCTTTATCTCTGGAAATAAATACAGACCTGTGACATTAATTATGGATATGTCTTTATGGAAAGTATGGATCAAAAGAGAGTATATACAAATAATTATACAGCAAATGTATTCAGTACTATCCCAGAAACAGATGTAAATCACATTGTCACCTCACAAAAAAGCAGTAAATAATTAGGAAGTTACTGTTAAAGAAGAACACGAATCATTGAATAAATTATCAGTGCTACAACGTTTGTTATAATACAGCCAAATAGCGGTGTCCAAGAACTCAGATACTGGCTACATCTTTAGGATACAAGTCTGTTGACTCATAAGGGTTTCAACAATCTTGTAAATAATTGTCTCCTGACTTTTCGAAACACCTTCTAAAAGAGGTAACAATAACCTTAGAAGATCTAAAACAGGAATATTGAGTTTACGTGGGAAATGAAGTCATGCCTCTGCAACATCAGACACTGCTCCCTCAGATCGTTTGCCACGTCTCCCGTAATCAGTTCCTCCTACGTGGACACTGACACTGCAACTCCCTGCACGGGGGCTCAGCTGGTACAGCACAGCTACGTGGCCAAGGCTCAGAGCTGCTAAGAACGCCATTGCTAAGCTGGAAGTTACTAACCTAAAGCCACTCCAGATAATGAAAGTAAAAACAGAGTGTAGTTGTTGAGATAGTGAGTGGCTCAACTATTCAGGAGGAAAAATACTGACATGAAAGGACATAAAGCTCTTAAGCTGTGCATATCCTGCCTTTATTGTGCCTAGCAAAAGACCTCAGAGTGACCTAGGGAGCTGAACTGCAGATGGCATCCGACCGCAAGCAGTGTAGGACTTCAAGCCTTAACAAGTCTTTGGGTTTGATGTAAGGCAGCAGTGTAAAATTTGATAGCCTGTCATACTGAGGAGGTCAGACTACATGATTTAGACATCCTTTTTGAGCTTAGCTTCATGAATTTAAGTCTCTCTCAAGGAAAAGATAGCTTTGATTTTTAAAGAGAAGCAGTAATAACATTAGAATGCCTCTATGCTAACAGCAGCATCTTGCCCAGGCTGGCAAGGACCTTGTAAGCAGAAGACACAAAATAGCTTTGTGAATAGCTGCCATGAAAATACAGGATTGTGCTTGACAGTGGTATGAAAGAAAAGTACACTGTAGAATGTCTTATTTGTCTGAAATAAAGAGGATTTTTTAGCCGTGTTTAAAATAAGCCTGTATATTATTTTCCAAAAGCAGAAAGAGTATGCCAGAATATTCAGCCCACAGAGATAACAGCCTAGCCAATGCTTAGGTGGCACCCATATGGCAGGATCAAAGAGGGCAAAATATGTCATATTTTGGCAAAAAAAACCCTGCCTTGTTGACATATTTGATTTCATCAAGAAGCTTTGAAAGTGCAAATGAGCCACCTACAAATTATGTGTCAAACCTTTGAATTAAAAAAGTGACTTATAAGTGAGCTAGACAAAATTTTATACGAAGGCATTTTCAGAAGTGCAAATATTGTTGAGATGGGACAGCAAGGAGCTCAGTGATTTAAGAGTAAAAATACTGACATAAAAGAGTAAAAAGCCGCAAGGGGAGGAAGAGGAAAAAACCAAAACAAAATAAAACAAAACCACAGAGAATAAGAAAGCAACTCAACAGTATGAAGGATTAGCTTATACCAAAGAGCAAGAGAGGCTAATACCTCCCCACTTGGCAGGCAGCTCTTGGGTTGGCAGACACTCCCTTCATTGGACCTGGTGAGTATATTAATATTTAGCCTCCTAGTTAATAAATCTTAGCTATCTACTCTGTGCAGTCACCAATAAGAAATTGTTGCAGAGCCTCTCTGTGACTGGTAAAAGATCCCAAAGTGGCCGAAAGTGGGTGAAAAGAGAGCTCTCACACTCTCAGAGTGTGCTGGTGTCCTGGCTATATCCTATTTTCTTTCCAGCTAAGTTAACCCTGAATTATTTAAAAGAAGATGAGATAGCAAAACCATATTTTCCATTACTTATTATTTTAACTGTCAGGAAATAATCTAAGAGGAAGGCAGTACCACACTGTCACTACCTTCTCTTTCTACAGCAGTCATGCTTTGAAAATTCAGTGATTAGCTCTGTCATGGTTTGACCCCAGCTGGCAACCAAGCCCCTTGCAGCCGCTCGCTCGCTCCCCCACAGTGGGGTTGAGGAGAGAAACAGAGGAGTAAAAGTGAGAAAAGTCATGGTTTGAGATAAAGACAGTTTAATAGGCAAAGCAAAAACCGCGCACGCAAGCAAAGCAAAACCAGGAATTCATTCACCGTTCCCAAGTGTTCAGCCATCTCCAGGGAAGCAGGGCTCCATCACACGTAACGGTTACTTGGGAAGAACACCACCATCACTCCAAACGTTGTCATCCCCCCACTTCCTTCTTCACCACAGCTTTATATACGGAGCATGATGTCATCTGGTATGGAATATCCCTTTGGCCAGCCTGAGCCAGCTGTCCCAGCTGTGTCCCCTCCCAGCTCCCTGAGCACCCCCAGCCTGCTCGCTGGCAGGCCAGGCCTTGACTGCTCAGCAACAACTGAAAACATCAGCACGTTATCAACATTTTTTCATCCCAAATCCAAAACACAGCCTCATACCAGCTTCTAGGAAGAAAATTAACTCTATCCCAGCTGAAACCGGGACAAGCTCTTACTGGTCCTTCCAGAGAGTGCTGAAAAAATTAGGGGACTACTCTTAGGATAAGAGTCTGTTTTCTGAATTTCAAGCAGAATCACGTTTTTTGCCAAAACATGGTCTGACTTAAGCACTGAAGCTCCACAGAGGAGACAGAGATTACTTGTTGTACTTACTGTTTCCCAGCAACTCTAGCTGGCCTCCAACCAAGCTTGGTGTGTTTTTTCATCCACTTTCTGAAGTTCTAATTCTCCCAACACACTGTATAAAGATCCTCATCAGCCTTCATAAGCTTCTCAGAGACCATCCACCTACAGATTAGGATTTTGAGTGTGCAAAATTATGGACACGTGTAAGATTCTGCAGGATTGGAGCCTGGCCTAATGCATATTTTTGGAGAGAGAACAGCTGCTTTGTTTTACTAATTTCAGGGACAAGCCATCAACACTAAGACAAATAGATATTACACACGTTAAAATCCACACAGATAAAACCATGTTGAGTCTTATTAAAAGTCCTCTTGCTTCAAACTACAAAACCATGAAGGCAAAAAAAAAACAAACAAACAAAAAAAAACCACAAACAACCAACAAACCAACCCCCTCTATTCCATGGAAATCTTAAATATTTATTACAAATTGGTAGGATTGAATCACTTGGGGAATCAATAATTAATTAGTAGAAATGTTTCAGATCTCTTATAAATATTAAAGGCTTTTAATAATTACTTTACAAATCCAGATCAGCACAAGTCTTGAAGGCTTTAAACATTGTGGGAGGTGGAAACAAGCTAAGAAGTTGAGAACTATAAAATTTATAAAAAATGAATCAAATATATTTTGATCCTATACTGCTTTGTTACAAAGAAGGTTAATACTATAAGCATGGTGTAGCATGGATCTTCAGATGCTCACCGGAGTTAACAGCAAAGCTTTTCACAGCTTTAATGATCAAGAACCAGGCCTATAGAAAGGTCACAGTATCAATGATATGCAGTTCAGGTATCATTAATAGCACTTCAAAGCAAGTGAGCCAGCAGTTGCCATTAAAAAATGAACTTACTTTTGAATCTTATTAAAAACATATTAAAAGTTTCTGAAGTACAATTTCATGTGAGCAAATGAGTAAAACTCTAGAGAACTAAGTTCAAACAGAAAAAAAAGAGCCTCCCTCAGGAGACTGAAAAAACCCCAACAATAAAGACCTTACTATGTATTCTTAAAGAAAATTGTTTTAAACTGGACTGTCAATTCTGACCATTTCTAATTATGAATAAATGCATAAGAAATGCATTTAAACTAGACAATATTACTCAAAGCCTAGTTCTGACAGTCATCCTGAAAGGGCAGGAAATCCATGAAGAGTCTTTTTAACTGTATGCAAAAAGTAGGAATTTTCCCCTTAATTTATTAGATTACTGTATAAATGCTGTGAAATCCTTTGTTTCCGTGCTTGAAACCAATACTTCCGTAAAGAAAAACACAACAAAAAATGTTGGAGTAGAAAATCATGTCCAAGCTTCAATGGTTTTATTAAACATAAGCATGTATAAGTCCCATTACTCTCACATTCGTAGAAGACGGAGAACAAATTGCAAATAGCAAATAACAGTTCATTGTCAAGTATGTTATTTCTTGCATAATATAGGTATGAAAAAAATTCCTGCAAAGTTGTCTGAGCAGGAATATATAACATACATTGATTTGTGGCAACCAAAGGACAAACAGATGCTGAAGAACTCAGGCAAGACTGAGATACTGAGAGTTGAGGATTCCGTGAAGGAGAGACTGGTGACAAATCTAGCATCCCTCTGCTTCGTTCTACAAAAACAGTGGCAGTACAACAACCACAGTAAAAGTTAGCATAGTTTAATTAAACAATCATTTTCCATTTGTGAGTGTTGACTTTTTTTTTTTAACTAGGAGATTGACAGTTTATATTTAACAGATGTTAATAGTTACAGAATCCCAACGTCTTTATACTTATAGGCTGAGCTTGAACATACATTCATGTACTTCTATCATCTTAACCTGGTGCATCTGAAATATGTATGTTCAAGCTTCTATCATCTTAACCTGGTGCATCTGAAATTTTCTCCTGTTTCCATTTACTACGCTGTGAGTGTTTGTCAGCAACATGAACACAGTTAATTCCAACTCTTGGAACCCAGGCGTGAATACAGAGGTCCATAATGTTAGCCAGGCTAAACCCAGAGCTGAACTGAAAAAGCACTTGACACCATTTATATGGTTATCAGTTCAAGACCTTTTAAAACAGGGATTTCCTATCTTAACATGAAAGAACAGATTCCACTCAACTACTTGCAGAGTGTCTCGGGCAACAGATGTTATTAACATTTTAAATGGTTAATATTGGTAAATCTAAAATTTTTAAAATAGAAGTGTTTTGGTAAGGCTGGCAGGCTAGAACTGTTTAAAAGGTGAAGAGAGAAGAGGGAGTTCTGAAGAACATATGGGGAGAAACAAATCTGTTGTGCATTTGCCTTCCTGAAGAAACACCTTTTCCACTTCACCATATCCATGTTATCCAACATAATAAATCCTACATCATTCTCAGCAGCCTTATAATTATTTAAGGAAGGTTCTGTTCAGCTCATCTCTAACAGCTGTTATCCCCCAGAAACCAGTAGTTTATTCACTAATGAATCCATCTTCACTGGCAATAATATACTCAGTATTCACCTTCACCCTTCATTAAACCCCATTTAATTATATGCTTGTATCCTTTTGTATCAAGACTATTCATATTAAGCATTTTTTCTGTTTTAAAAAAATATACTTCTGGGTGAGGGGAAAAAAGTTATTTTTGGAATTCAAATATTTGTGTGTGTGTGTTGATACAACTGAAATATATCCATATACCATTAACTATGACTTGTGCATGTTACACATTCTGCTCACAAGTATTACGATGCAAATAACCAATAGGAGTAAGAGGATTTGTTTCTAAAGAGTAGAAGGCACCCAAAACCCGGCTTGTTTTGCAAGCCTTACAACTGAGACTTCTGCAGCACCAGATTGCAGAATGTAGAAGGTATTACAAACAACTTGTGTTATTTCCTCTCCTAAATTTATGCACTATATTCCTTCTAAGATTACTCTGAAGACCTTTTCAAACTCCTTTTTTCTACATGCACATTCACTTAGATGTTGGCACTTCTATATTTTAATCATCCCTTTTACCGGGCTTGAGAGAAGTTACAGAGATTTTTGTCTAATCTTTGTAAATAAGAGCCTAACTGCCACTGAAACTCTAACTTTGATTATTCAGGAGAGCCACAATCTGTGGCTTTGGAACATCATCTGCCCTAGAACATCATTGACACCAATGAAGGAGAAAAGAGGAAACTAAGAGGTCCACTGCATCAATGAATTTAAGAGGCAGCATTTGCCAGTGGAATTCCTGGTAGAGCCCACACACAGCTACTATTTCTTGGTGAAAAGATCTCACTCTGTTGTAGAGTTACTTCCTAGTCTACAGGAATATTTGGGTTGTGCTTACCTGGTATAACATGAACTAAATCCTATGCTGTATCTGTCTATATTTCACCACAGAGGTTGTATTGTATTGATTACCTCTTCACTAAATAGCTTTTGTTTTCTTTGCTCTGACAGATTTACCCTTCTGTTTTCTCTCAGTCTGTATTTTACAACAGCTCAGATACAAGCATCCTACTTTTTTTCTTTCTCCATAATTCACCAATGCTAACACTTCCATTTCCAGCACATACTTTTGCCCACAGTGGATATCATGCAAGGAAAAGTAAAGCCTTAATCTTCTTAAACTCTGAAGTTGGGATTATATAACAGCATTCAGCTCATGAGTGATTCATTTGTAGAGCGAAGGTTGGACAGAAAATAATGTAATTACAATGATTGCCTGTGAGACCTCAAGAGGCAGAACCTTGCAAGACCTGAGAGTTTAACCTCATAAAAGATATAGCAGAGTCTCACAGGAGAAGATCAGACAAGGCCAGAGAAGACTGGCCATGAAAGAAATGTCTTGATTGTTGTTGAACTGTTTTCTTTTGGCAAAATGAAAATTATTTCTTATTTATTAAATACTGACACAGTGGTGATAGCAGACATTTATGAAAAGTTGGGTAAAGTACAATAGCGCTTTTTTTTCTACTTCAGTACAAACTATCAAGGGCAGAAGATAGTGAGAAAGAATAAGACTTTGATCACTACTTAGCAGCTCAAATTAAGCTATTATAATAGCAGGATTTATTTTAATTCAAAGACCCAGAAGTATGAATAAACAGTTATCTTCTCTTTTATTTTATAGCTACACTTTATGATTTGTTCTAGTTTTTAATTCTTTCAGAAAGAAACCAGCTCCCAATAGAAATGGCCACATAAGCTTCATATTTTTGTATTTTTGTTTCCATCTTGTGCAAATCCACATAAATAAAAATAATGTTTTTGATTGCCAAGAAACTTGTAGAACAAAAGAAGAACAACAGCATAACAAAACATCAAAGTTCCTGTAAATTATATGAAAAAGTAGGTGGCCAACGACAAGGGGAAAAGAAAAAAAAACCCTCCTCTTCCCAAGTTACAATAAGTATTTGGTTATTATTAAGTATCAAAGAACCCTCAGAAGTCCTCAATGTCAGGATGCATTTCCAGAAAAAGCTTTTTAAAAACTTCAAGTTGTTCATCCTTTTCTTTTGCTAACTGTTAACTTTCTAACATAGACAAACCACTTCTTGGCTAGAAGCTGTAGTTGTAAGCACCTAGCCCAAAGTCAGTGGCCATAAAATAACACCTATTTGCATCAAATTCACAACACTGTTTTTCCTCCTCCCTTTGACTTGTTCTCCTATACCTCCTTCACTCCTACTTGACTTCAGATGTACTGTCTTGTACGTCTCAATCACATACACTTTTTCATTTATTTTTTTCTTGATCTTATTTTAGATTTTTTTCCTCCTTCTTTATTTTTTTATCCCTTCCTATTTAACCAAACACTTATAGTTTCATAAACACTGTAAGGGCCACGATCTCAAATATTATTCCAACAAGAATAGTAGGAATACAATCTAAACGGGTCAATAAAACCTCGGTGCAAACAGGTGACAGACACTAAGTAGGCAGAGGTGGACTGGGGTTGATAATCACAGAAGTCACCACTTGAACGTGCACCTGCGACATACTGTGCAATAAGGCTGCAGAGGGAAGAATGCTCCCATTCTTTACAGACAGAAAGCCAAATACAAAAGGCAATTCACAGTACTAAGAAAGAGGAATTACCTCCAGCTTCTGTAATAGGTACAGGAGCTCTTCTGCTTTTCTCACATTTCATGTCTGACCAGCTTCCCACCCAGCTGCTCCTGAGGACCTTCCCCGATGCATTTTCACTGTATCTACCTGGCAGCCCAGGTGTCTATTCATGCTTGAGGACTATATAAAGCAGAAGTAGCAAAAGGGTCAGATTTGAGTTGTCCAGTGGATTTTTGCACCCAAGATGAGTCTTCCTCAGTTATTTTGCCTCCAGCATCTCCCAAATAACTTCTGTGATTCGTGCTTTGTCTCTGCTTGGCTCACACCTAGCACTTTGGTTATCTTGGTTACACTTGATTAGTGTGGTTACTCTGGGTTTTTATTCCAGAAATGAGGCTAAATCTTCATCACTTCTCACAGTTTGTGGGAGGTTACATTGAGACTTCACTTTTTTCTCTTCAGCCTAAACAATACTGTAGGGTATCTTCACACCCCAGTCCCCAGATCATGCCTCAGAGAGTGACTGTAAACTGCTGCAGCCTTTTATGCTACCTACACTTTTCTCTTTGTCTAATTTACAGCTCACACCACAAAGAAAACTCTCTTCTTAAGACCTAGACTGAAACAACTGTCCTCCCTGATGCCCCCAGGAATGGTGCAGCCATTCTACATTTGTAAGTGAAAATCCTG
Organism: Phaethon lepturus; assembly: GCF_000687285.1. Lineage (NCBI taxonomy): Eukaryota > Metazoa > Chordata > Aves > Phaethontiformes > Phaethontidae > Phaethon > Phaethon lepturus. The sequence continues at coordinate 95,396 of NW_010518429.1, forward strand.
GGGGGCAGGCGAGAGGGAGAAACCAGAGAGCAGAAAAACACCATCTCACCTAATGATAACAGAAGTGTCACCTTAAAGGGAAGGTCCCACTCACCCAATCGCTCTCACGTTTCTGCAGTTAAATTCCATTCAGCTACAAAAAAAACTTTGCAAAACAAGCAATGCTTATGCAGTTCCCCATAACACAGCAGAGAGGCTGAACAGGATGCTGCCACTTCTCATGCTTCATTAACAAGCTTATCTGCTAAACTCTGTTAAGCTATATCTCAGCAATCCCAAGGTGCTGCTAATAAAGTAATCAGAAGGGTGGAGTTTGCACAGTAGTCATAGAGAAGTTAATTTGATTCCTCCTAATTTTTAATATTGATCATTCCTTGGGAAAGAAAAATAAAACCAAAAATGTGATCTTTCTGGAGGTCTGGTTGAGTTCTTAGTGTTAGCAGCTCATAAGACTGAGGGGTTTGGGTTTGTTTGTTTTAGTAGGTTGACTATTAATATTAGGAGATTATTCAGAGGTAACACTCAATTATAGCATATTTACATCCTTTTGCAAGAGCAACATTCAGTAGGATGTGTAATGCCCCTCCTTTAGGAGGAAGAGTTTCTTCTGAAACTTACTTTTAATCATACTTCCAGGACATGCCTGAGCAAGCTGTGATGAGCAGGCTCTCTCTTGGACAGTACTCCTCCAGGAAGTAATTGAAAGGTAAATTGGAAATATAACCTGTGTTGTTATGGAGCTATAAATGTATGCAAAGAATCATTTCTACTTCAATGCTTTAGTAGCTGACAAATTTCTTTTATGAGTAAGCGCTGGCAAGAAGGATTGAGCAGGGAACCTGACAGAAGACAGCTGCTTAATCTGCCAGAAAAATGAATCTAGTTTAATCCATGTTATTTGTTTTACAAGCAACAAACTGTTATGCTGCAAAAGCCCAAGAGGCTAAACTGATCTCTCAGCACTTGTCTGCTATATGTAGAAAAACTTCATCCATGAACTCTAGATCATTTATCCATTTAAATGTGTTTCCATGCTGACCACTCTAATATTAGATTTTTTTGTGTGTGACAAAAAACTTTTTAAAAATTTTCCATGTTCCAATATATTTTGCATTTTTTTCCCTGTGCATTATTTGCTCTTTGTATTTGCCTGTAGGAGACAGCCTGTGGTGTTTGGTTGGTGTGCTCAGCTCACAGCGTAGTTTGCAGACAGGTGGTAGAAAGGCCAATTAAAAGCACATAATAAATAACAAAAGCTCAAAACACGGAGCATTTCCACAGCAGCCAAGAGATTAGTTTTTCAGGAAGCATTGAGGTCCCTTAAAAACAGAATATTTAAGCAAAGGCCACAGGCAGTTTATAGAACTGGGATTAGCAGTTTAAATGAAGGAAGTTATCTTGCCGTCTCTCGTCCTAAGCGACAGCGCTGACCAGTTATGTATCAGATGATTCTTAGGGTAATACTAGGAAATCATTTCTTCGTACTTCATATAATCTGCAGTAAAACCTAAGCTTCTGAGGCACAATTCTTTTAGAAAACTAAGGACACGTTGCCTTCTCCTTAGTATTTGCTCCTCTGGTGACTTGCAGCTGGTGTGTGTAATTGTGAGAGCAAGGGGGGTCACAGTGGTGATGAAGAGGACAGGTCTCTGTGGGGAGGACATCACCTCCCCGCCTCCCCCGGACGGCTGCTGGTGCAGTGTGCTCACAGAGTCCCAGACCAAATTTCAAGCTGTGCTCCTTCGGGGGAAGCCTGATTGCAGTACCACTGCCTGCCTGCCTCGCAGGGCTTGGCAAGAAAAGATGATAGACATCGGGAAGAATAATCTGACCCACTAATGCACCTTACAGGGCTCTAAATTACCTGCAACCACAGAGGGGAAAAAAGGACTCGGATACTTCTCCGAACAACTCAATAACAGTGTCTGCTCAATACATGGCATCGATCAAAAGAGCGAACAGAATGTTAGGATGCAAACGGAGCGATGTTGAAAACGATATTGAAAGCGAACACCATCATATAAATCAATGAGAGAGTTTCCTCTGAACCACTGTTCTGTGCTGATCACTTCATCAAAAAAGGATGTGGCGGAAGATTTACAGACAGACAGCAAAAATGAAGAGAGGTTTGGGAAAACATCGATTATATGGGAGAATGAAATGACTGGGACAGTTCAGTTTTGAGAGGTACTATTTAGGGTGCCATGAATAATACATTCACTAAATTGAACTTAGGGAGAGCTGGGAATTTTCTAATCACCTAGTTCCAGTAGGAAATGTGAATTTGTCAAAACAGACAAATTCTGTGGGAATGTATCTTTTTAAAAATTATTTCAAAGGATTCACAGCCAAGGTTTCTGCCTGTCAAGGACTTTTCTCCCATTAGAAACATGCCTGATTTCCTTCCTGCCTTTCTGGGCCTCCTCAGACATAGGACAAGTGATTAATTAGGTTCAAAACTCCAGGGTAAAACCACTCTAGGGACAACCAAGGATTTGAAACTCAAAATTTCCAGTGCTCTGGGAGCTTTGGATCCAACACCACTGTGCTAGTAGAAAGGCAGGAAAACTTAAGCCCACGCAAGTTGAGTCTCTCAGGGTTTCACGAGTATGGCTTGAGCACATACCATCCTTCGTTGTTCGTTTAGCATACTCCTCTTCATAAAGCAAATGAGTAAGCACACACCAGACCAGAATCCAAGGTGAACCAGAGGGTGCAGGCACTATGTATTTCCCAAGAAGCCTTCTAAGACAACAGTGAATCAGCATCAACAGTCCTCCAAAGCCCAAAGGGCAACTTAGTGGTATATCCCACAGTTTAGGGGATTTAGCTCCAGTGGCTTAGGTGGTGAACTGGGAGTGCATGATATCTGCAGAGTCCAAATAGTCCAGGCATTCCTAGTGAGAAAATATTTGGATGATCTCATTCATGTTTCCCACTAACACTGTCTGTAAGAATAGGGTTGGGGATGGCTACAGATACTTTGATGACAGCTTTTGCTGTCTTCATTTGCATTTACTTACCTTAAAATGGTAAGTTGCTGAGTAGCCTGGTTGGGTGTAATAAGGCTATGCAGGGTGATAGCCACCGTCTTGAACTGTTGCTCCTGAAATGCAGTTGAGTGATGACAGATTCATGGTGCTAGTTCTTGGCAGAAGGCCTCCACTGTGCCCCTCCACATCCAAAGGTCTTCCTGCATCCATTGCTGGTCATCCCCTGTCCTGAAGACAATGTTGCCCTACAAGCTGGATGTTGCCTCATCCTCTAGTTACAATCTCTGATCAACAAGGGGTGGAGCAACTGCAGAGACTCTGAGAATGTTACCAAGCCGTCTTCCTGATCTGTGAGGGTTGGGAGCAGGCCATCAAGGTGTCCTCTCAGAGATGTGCTGCAGCTGTGTGAGTAAGCCTGTCATTCCCTCAGCCTTCACTGGACCTTTGCAGTGGTCAGCAGTGATTCAGGCAGCAGGCACTGCAATGTCGTCTATAAGAAAGCTGGAAATGGATTAGCAGGAACAGAATTTACACTTCATTGAGGGTGATGGTCATAGGGACAGCGGTGTGGAATCATCATCTATGTAGGACACATGAAAGGACACAGTAGCATATCCTCATGAGGCCCACTGTCCTGATGGCAAACGTTTGTAGGAAAAAAATTCCTTTGGGAGTGCTTGGGAATGCATCTTTTCCCCAGAGCACTCTAATACCACAATTATGACTTTCTACTGACAATCTGGGGAACTCTCTACTTTATCCTTAAACCCAAGAATTTTTTACAATTTCCCAGTTCTCTGACAACAGCCTGTGGAAAGTTCCCCTTGCACGATTCAGGGGAACAAAGGCATAGTGGCATCATAAAATTCCTAAGAACTGAGATAGCAAACTGCTCTGATTTCACAAAAATGACAAGGGGCAAGGGGGACAGGACACACACAACATGACTTGTACAAAACAAAATATTGAATTATAACCTTTTTGAAATGTCAGGATTTTTAACAGAATAAAAATACCAGTTGTCTCTCTTCAGTGTAGTTACTTGTTTATAGAAAAAGGGCACGTCATTTAATGGAAAGGAAAGTCAAGAAATTGAAATGGGATTTTCAAAAAGAATACATTTAGTACCTCACCAGAAAAAACCTGTGGAATTCACCATTCAAAAATATATCTGGAAAGAAAATAAAAATCACTCACTTTAGGCCATTTGATCACTACTAAACAAAGAAATTTTCCAATGAATGTACTGCTCATTATTTCCCTGCTTTGGAAATGCATGTAGTTTCCCTGAAGCACCTTCTTTTGGTCACTCTTGGAAACAGGTTATTGGGATATCTGGATTGGTAACCTGCCTGATAAAATCATAGTTTATTATCCTGTAGAGTTTCAGTCAGCACAGATACCCTACACAAACAGCAACTGCAAATTGCAGGCATTACATTGCAGATTCTAAGAAAAAGGAGGTACAGGTTATGAATTTACAGTACAGGGAGGTCACTGAAACAAGCCATGTAACATGGAAAATAGTACTTTTAGCAACAGTAAAATAGTGTGCATTTTAAAAAAATAAATATATATATATATATAAAATCAGGAAACATTCTTTTCAGGGCATTAGCTCTTTGCTACTGTTTGCCTGGAGTTTACATGGGAATTAAGAGATTGGTTTTCTCTAGAGCAGCTCTGATGAGAATCATATATCAAATTCTTGAGAAATGAATGATATGATCCGGTAAGCTAAAACCTATTCCACTATGTACCCTAATAAAAAGTGGTTGCTAGTCTATTAGAGTAGATCTTATGCACTACCACTCCTTGGCTTTTAAATAATGCTAGTGTGTACCGTCCTAGGGATATTAAAATAATGGCTGTTAAAACAGCTTCTTCCAGCAAACCAAATGTTGGATCAGTCATACTGGAATAAGGAGAGTCTGCTGTGAATCCCTGAGGTGTGTCACTTTAAAGTAGCACAGTGCACTCTAGGGCAAATAAAACAATAGGAAAACAGGAGATTTCAACTGCTGCAGCTATTTATTCTACAGCAACTTCAGTTCAAGCCATGCTGATAGTTTTTCTAATGCTGTAAATCAAACAGCAGGTATCTGTGGCCTCAAGGTAAGAAATGCTAAACACCTGCCAGTTTCCAGACTTGAAATATTGCAGCTGGCTTACCTGAAGGAAATTTTACTGTTAGTGTACCAGGAATCTCAGTGCTACCATCATGTGGTATTTTCACTAAGGAATACATGATAGTCACTTCACAAAATGTTGAACAACTCCCTCTCCCAAAGACCCAATTTGAAGTAATTTGCAAAATATTTTGGCTATCATATTTTCAATTGTTTATACTGGCCACAAAAATACAGCCACAAACTATTCAGTTTTAGTTCTTTAACAGCCTCAAGACTTCTCTTGACAGCTGTAAGTGACATGAGCAGTCATATCAGTGTCTACTTCAGCAGTCCTCCCATCCAAGCTGTACTGGCACTGTTCCTGCT
>NW_010518429.1:100917-105325 GCF_000687285.1 Phaethon lepturus
CAAGAAAGATCTACAGATGTAACAATGGAATAAACTGAATAATCCCCAAGAACAAATATTTCATTTCTGAATGTTAATGGTCTGGTACTTATGATCACAAGCTATTCAAGACTTCTGGCTTCCCTTCACCATCAGGTACTCCCTATGCCAACAGAACAAAGGTTTTGATTGGCACTGGCCAATTGAAAGAGCTGGTATAAGGCATGTTTCGCCCAGTTTGCAAATTCTGCTTTGAAAGTTAAGGTCTTGCTGGATTTTACATCCTCATTCATCTCCAAGAGATGAATTTGGCAGGCTGAAAATGCATACTGCAATGAAAACCTTGGAAGCCACTCTGCTGTGATCAGTCAAAATGCACTTGATTGTAAGAATATTAATAATTGTGTTGAAGTCAATAGAATTACCATGGGTCATGTCAGAGTATGTTGTGCTTGGTGCATACTCTTGTAAGGCAGGATAATCTTCAAAATCTGCTCTGCAGATTCTCCTGGGGGGCAGAAGGAGTTGCGAAGATGTACGCAGCACATTCTATCCTTCCAGTGGACATTCATTAATAAGCCTTCATCATGCATGAACACCAACAACAAGGACCCAAATCTTTGAAGACGTTGGTTTTGTCCAGGGGAAGAAAAATGTGTCATTAAAAAAACCAAAAGTGTCTTTTGTGTAAATGTTCTTAAACCAAGAGTCTTGGATGTTCACCTTACCTTCTCAAAAGGTCCTGTAAATTTTAATACTTAGTTCTGCCTAACTGCCTTTTCTTAGGAAATAGAAAGAGCAAAGAAGCAGCAACACTTCCCTTGTATTTTAAGCATAATTGTACTCTCTAGTGCAACAAATATTACATACCACAATAGCATGTTTCTGCCGTTATTTTCACCTGTAAAAAAGCCAGAATGTGAAAAGCAAAGGCAGTTAAAATTATCTAAAATGATTCCAGAATGGAAAGGTTAAAGGAGACTCTCAGTTTGGGAACACCTCTTTTCAAAGACTGTTTCCCTGAGAAGAAGCTAGGTGAGGGCTGTCCAGATCAGAGGGTAACAGAAATGCCTTCTGGAAAGCCTGTAGGATGAGGAGAGAAGTAGGTTACCTCATCACTGTATTTTAAGACACAAAAAATATCTATTTAGCGATTTTGAATATAGGTTGTTGTACCTCTCCCCTGAGTTGGCTATTAGGAAGCATAACAAGCCTGTTGGGGCCTTTTCTCTCAATTTAAAGCCACTGCAGAACACTGCAGAGAGGCTTTAGCTCTGGAGAGCTGGAATCAAGCGCAGTCTAATGGAGGTTCACTCCTGGGCGTTGTTCGAGCCCGTATCTGTGACTGCACTGACCCCTAGTGACTGCAGAGCCAGTTAAATAATTTACAGACTTTTTTTCTTTTTAAATAAATATATATGTTTACATAAAGCATTGCTATACAAGGGAGCTTTTACCAGAAAATAGCTTCATTAGGAGGAAATTGTCAAAATCCTTCTCTTTTTTAAGCAATCTATACAATTCCTAGTGAAATTTCATTCGGTTTTTATTTTGCAAAAACCAATTTTTTTCTCATTCAGGTGTTGACTTGAGATGGACTTTGCTACCTTAATTAATAAACAGCTTATTTAAAATATCGGTGCTGCTAAGATGCTGGGAGTTAGTGGTTTTAATTTAGTGAGATAATTTTTGTCAGGAATGCACAATCTCAGGCTGAAAGCTTTGCAAACTTAGCAAAACACAGGGGCTACCACTGTTAATCTGTTTACTATCTAATATGATTGACCTACACTACACAGTCTGATGTGCTTTTAGAACTACCATCTGGAAAAACATCAGCATATTTTAACATGTATAAGGTCAAAGCAACAAATCATTTCTTTCCCCTGGGCCTTTCAATTCAGCAGCAGATTATGTAAATGCATGCATAATACCAGGGCAAGTTCAACGCTATTTCAATAGCACTCTGACTCTGATCTTTGGCTCGCTACCTCAGGACTTACTTTCAGGTACTATTAGTTTAAATCAGTGTGGGAGACCTACAGCGAGTATGTGAAAACGCAGCAATGCAATCTTTAGGGCCTCACTGCATGAAACACTGAATATCCTCAATTTTCTTTGGCTCCTTTTTGGGGCCCTGATGACAGAGACAGCCAGGCAGAAGGAGATGAAGTAATATAATAGGGGATGCATCTGTGATCTGGAAAACATGCTGATATTTTTATTGTTTTCATGGATCTTAGTCCCTTTGAAGCTGTGAAAGGGAGCTCTTAAACAAGGATTTGATCACACAACACGCTGATAGCTTTCTGTTCCGTTGATTTCAGGCAAGAGTAGTTAAAACATCACAGTAACTGTTAATCTCTCACTGAGCTGTGTATTTATTGTGTAATGATCAGGTATTTCTTAGAATCTGTGACTTGCTAGGTTGAGCAAGTAACAGCTAAGAGAACAGTATTTGTAATTTCTCTACAAGAAGCTCCAGGGAAAAGGGAAGAGATAATGTACTGAGGCTGTGGCTCCACAACAACCAAGCATCAACCAAGTATTGCCCCCATGGTCACGTCCTTCTCTTCCTGCATTTCTTTGTCTTTCCCTTGACCTGGGCCTGACACTTAGCCTAATCCTCTGCTGGGCAGATTGGCATATTTAGATGCTAGAAAAAATTGGGTTTGGCTTTTTTTTGTTGGATTGGGTTTTCAGGGTGGGCAGGTGGGTTAAATTGCACCAGAAGGTCCTAGCTCTTTACTATCCCAGTCAGAAAGGCGCTCAGATTCTCTAAAGCATCTCTTAAGTTGCTGTTTTCTTGAGATAACACTAAAAAGAAAAGGACGATAGAGTAGATAATCATATGACCCTTCAGATGCTGGGAACCCCAAATTGTGCAACATCAGAAGGGCTCTGACAACAGCCCAGCATACCCTGAAGATCTCATACATCAAAAAGTTACCCCATTTTGTTCATTTGATCTCTCAGAGGATTTCCTCAAAGAAGCCAACTCTATTTTTCATTTCTACTGTCAAACAAAAAGGATGTTCCCATGAGAACTTCTTCTTGCTGCACTGTTAGGCATTTCTTGTCCGTTTTGTACATTTTGTAACTCTCAGCTAAACCAGATACTCTAGGTTTTTCTATTCTTCTCTCAGATAAGAAAAGTGATGCCCAACTGCATATGTGTATATAATCACTATAGCGTTTTTTACATTTAAATTAAATTTGAATTAAAAATTAGATTTCTAAATAGAATTAAAATTACACCATTATCACCCAAGGTTTATGCAAGATATTCTCAATAAAGTAGGATAGAGAAATCTATGATGATACTTCTCACAAAACGATACCATGATTTCAGCCAGAAGGCACCCTGGAAGGTGTCTTATCCATCCTCGTGTTCGAAACAGTCACAGTGAAGAAAAGGCTCAGGAAGGAAAGCAAAACACTTTTATATTCACAGTTATGGGTGCCACTGAGAAAATTCCTGGATCCCAGAGTTACAAAAAGAACTTTGAGAGGCTCTCTTCCAAAACGGATTATGTCCTAAGAATGATCAAATGTTGGGTAAATGCAAAACTGGAAAATCATCCAAGGCAAAGACATGAACTAACATACAGTAACAATTTAGTATGAGGTTTGTTCCTTCTAAAAGCAATATTGAACTATCCTTCTTAAAAGTCTCCTTTCAGTCTTTACCCAAACTTTTATACTTTACTTTAAAGATGTGTGTAAAACCATATTTCAGTTAATCCTGAGAGTTGTGTTGTGAAGATCATTTAGCTCATAACATAGTTCTGATGACATGCTAACATGGAAAAATCTCAAGAAGAAACTCAGACTGAGCCCCCAAGCACCTGGAAAGCAGCTAAACTATCCAAGAATCTGGTCTTCACATCAAAGCAAAGACTTTCTAGAATGCATTGCTATTGCCGCTTACATTAAAAGTCCTCTGAAACTACTAAGTAAAATTAATAGCATTATTCGTATTGGGAATTACGCCTTAAACCATGGCCTGTAAAAATCAGTTCAACTGTCAAATTTTCCTAACAAATAAAACTTAGTGAAGATATTAAAAACCTTTATATGTAACCATACACAGCAGACTTTTTAAATTTTTAATCAGTTTTGAAATGTTACAATGTACTTCCTACGTCTTATTTTCAGAACTTGCGATGTCATCATCTTTGGTTTTCCCAGTTGATAATTTTCTTAGTGCAATTTAGGTTTTTCTTGTGAATTGAAGAACTCACTTCATCTCTCTCCTGTCCACGTATCGTTCTCCTTTTCTGTTCATTTCCATGTCTTCTTGGCTCTGTGGTCAAAATAGATATGCAGAACATCTTGTGCATAATGTGTTAGAGTAAAACTACATGCTTTTTCAGAAAATTTTGAAGGAGTAAATTGCCAACATGAGAGCCAAGCTCTGTTGTGTGAC